>NW_015635305.1:997967-1022269 GCF_001515625.1 Sinocyclocheilus rhinocerous
GGGGGGGGGTCACTGACACCAGCCAGGGGCACTAGCTGCCAAACTACTGTTACCAATGAACCAAAGGCAGGGGGGAAAAATCAGGAAACAGTGGAAGACAAGAAAAATGACAGCAGGTGATAGACTTTTACCTGCTCTTCCTCATAAAATCTTCTCCTGTTGACTTTAACAGATCACATCAGACCACAGAACAGAACATATCGTTTCTTGTAATAGCTTTTTTGTGCGGTCTCTCTGTGCAAAAGTACTTGAATTGGTGTACAGTACAATGGAATGATGAATGGTAACTCGTAGTGTGTTTCGCAACATTTATCAAACACAGTCCATGTCAAGGCTGTATTATTGGTTCAGAGGAATTCTCTGTATCCAGTTACATTCACCATTGTTATGACTTCATGAGCCAGGTTTTACAGATGGGCACAAAGGGAAGCTCATTGGAAATTATTGGCTATTTACCACAAACAGTAATTTGCGCAACAATGTAATGCCATTCACTCTATGACTAGCCCAGTATTGTGTATTCATGCTCATAATTAGCACTACGATTGTCAAATTGTCGTAGTGGGAACCTTTTGTGCAGGTTTTTAGTCATTCTATACCTTGATATTTTAACATTGCTAAATTAATTTAATTAAACTACCAAATGTCTTCCAAATAATAATTATCAAAAAATTTTACTGTTGTAAAATGGTCTTTGAACGAACTTAATTTTAGCCATTCTGACGTTTATTTTTTTTAAATGTATATAAAAAAAATGTATATTCACATTATACTTTATACATATTACCACAAGTCCAAAATTACCTACCTTGAATTAATGTGTACTCAAATTTATTTTATTATTTTTAAAAATATATACATGCATGTGTGTCTATTTATATATACGGAATAAATATACACAGTACACACCCATATATTATGTAAACAAAAACTTTTATTTTGGATGCGATTAATCGCAATTAATCTTTTGACAGCACTAAAATATATATATTTTAAATTATCAAAGCGTATTAAAGTCAAGAGAAATCAATCTGTTCTTTTTCCCCACATCAAGGCGTTCCTGTTATTTGAGGGGTATCTAAAGATGCGCATCTGCCTGAATCATGAGATAAATGGAAATGTTTTAATACACTACAAGTCTAAGCCTTGTAAGCTAATATGCTTGTAGTATTAAAGCGCTATGACGATCATTACACTATGAATTCATCACTCAAGCTCTTCTTTCCCACAGAAGAAAAAAAAAACCTTTGTGCTCCACCCAACCCTATACTGTACATTGCTTTAAACTTGATATGTTGGAGGAGAACAGAGAGAAATGCGCCCATAAGAACAGATATCTAACAAAAGGCCAGCTCCTCTGAGGCTGATACTCCAATGCAAGACAAAGAGTCCTGCATCGAATACTTTTTTGAAAAAGGAGCATCTAAAAAAAATTAGTACAGCGCGGCCCATATACAGTATACAGTAAAGTCGGCTTCTGAAGCACATCAGTATAGGTTTTGGGTTGCAGAGGAGACTGGTATTGAAATTTTATTTCACCTCTCCGTGCTGCCATTAATTGCTTGAGGAGACACACAGAGGTTTCCCTTACAAATTGGTTACAGATCTTATACCTCTATCCTCTCCATTTTTTATGATGAAGTTTCTGAAGTATATTTCTTGAAAATTAATATAAAAAATGTAATATTCACATTATATTTTATACATATTACCACAAGTCCAAAATTACCTACCTTGAATTAATGTGTACTCAAATGTATTTTATAAAAAAATTTTTTTATTTAAATATGTCTTTGAAGGAACTTAATTTTAGCCATTCTGAAGTATATTTCTTGAAAATTAATATAAAAAATGTAATATTCACATTATATTTTATACATATTACCACAAGTGGGGTAAACTGCTGGACACTTCTCTTTTTTCTTTTGAATTATTTGCCCCATTCTCTGTACTCCATTATATTGATTTACTGTATATGTCTAAGGGCACTTACGCACCTCTCTTGTACAGCTGCATTTAGATATCAGTATGAATACAGTCTGTATTTCCTAAACAGAATAAACCACAGAATATACAGAGTGTTGAAATAATTAGTAATACTCAAGAATTATATTTATTGCGGTTAAGGTCATCATTATGTAACATTTTCTGGTATCTGTATTTCAAATTACACATTTTTATATACAAATAATACTATATTGTTCTTTTGATGTTTGTGATAGAGATTAGAGAAATTACAATAAACCATCAGAAACCCAAACTGCGGCGCAAGCTAGTGATTAATCTAGATTTCGCCTTTTTTAATTTCTGTAAGCGGTTTAGGTGAACATTAATCATGTTTCACACATTCATCTGTTTGATCTGTTGGCTGCGGGTACTGTTCCTCACTGTCATTAACCAAAGTAAAAAAAAAAAACTTGCCTAGATTTCCTAATGACCTGAAATCTACTACTGGGTGACTCATAAATTAAGAGATATTTTTCTGTAACTGATAAGGTCAGTCTACATTACATACAGCTGAGTACTCATTATTCTTCAAAATATCTTATTTTGTGTTATACAGAAAAAAAAACAATGTTAATTTGGTTTGGAACTGCATAAAGAAGGTTTTCTTTTACAAGAAAAGGCAAATTCAGAAAGTTAGCATAACTGTTATTAAATGTATAGTGAATATATTAGATCAGTGTAAATTACCGAATTAAAAGATTTTACATACTTTCCCCCCATATTTCTTTCCATTTTTATTGACTCTATCATCTAAAATGGTGGAATAAAATAATCTAATCTCAATACATTTTAATCAACATCAACAACTGTAAAATAATGCAAAATGTTAATGTCATAATTGATGACGTTTAACTATTTGACACATGCTACTATCCTTTACTATCTTCGTGTGTATGAAACAACATGAGCTTACCTTTACAAACACTGCACAAAATATAAAACTAAAAAGTTTTACAGTATATACTTTTCACTACAATCAGGCAATAACAGATCAGAAAACATAAAACTCTAAGAAAATGCTTACAGGAGAAAATCCTCACCTTTTATAAAGACTATTATATATATTACTTCTGTATCATGTTACATCACTCAAATTAAAGAAGCAATAAGCCAATGCTGTGCGTTTCCATAAGGTTTGACTAAAGGCAGATCACATCACACTGGATCTGGTTTAAAGTGCTCGGCTCTCTCCGGCCTCAGTGATGCCCAGACCCCATCTAATCTAAAGGGGCGAACAACTGCTGTCATGCTGAGTCACTATTAACCTAAGAAAGATCACCTTTCTTCATATAGACTGATTCCCTAGGCACATCAAGAATATTGCAAGAAAATGTTCCTTATAAAATATACATATACAGTACACCTAACCCTGTCATAAAGTAATTGACCTGCAGCTTCTGCAAAGTACATGTGCTTTACGGTAGCGGCTACACTTGGTGCCTGGAGGGGTATAAATCCCATTCAATTTTAATTGTTTGTTGATTAAACACGATGCTGTCGATGAGATGAGATAGCATTCTCTCCCCTGCCATTGTATGCAGATGTGTGACAGGGTTTCATCTGCCTAGAAGTCGATCCCATGCCCCCGGCTTATGTGTCTCATCACGGCCGCAAGTATCTCTTTCTTTTATCTGTCACTTTGAGTTGAAGAACGACTGGATATCATTGAGCACTGTGGCTATACTTGCTTCCATGCGGTCTTGACACACTTTCTCTGGCTTTACAGCATCAGTGAAATCAGTGTGTGGCATCTTCTGGAGGCATACTGCATAAAACACATTTAAAAGCCTTTTTTCACTTTGCCACAGGTAGAAAATGATACAAAACTTAAGTAAAAGAAGCAAACACAGAACTCTTTCAGTTTACCCCAAATTAAACTGACTGAAGTTTGCTGAAGATCCCAGTTCTCAGTACATTTTTATTGTACGTTTTATTGACATAGATTGACTATCAGTACATTTCGTCAAAAAGTCAACAAGACAGTTTTTCTGCTTTTAGCACTATGCTCTGTAAATAGAAAAAAAAACAAGTCAGGGGAGTGGTCGGTAATTTTTTTTCTTTTTCTTTTTCTTTTTTTGTATGTTCGGCATTGCTGAGATCAAGTTTGCTGACATGTCTTAGGAGGATGAAGTTTGAAAAGAAATGTGTGGCTTAAGTGGATATAACGGCAGTCTAATTCAAGTGCAGTGTGTGTGGAAAAGTTTATCAAAATAGCTCAAGAGCATATTGCATTTTCTGTTTGAATCTGATTAAACGTGTCCTATATGTATTCACATATATGCAATGAAATATGGACATTAATCTGTAATAGTGTGATTTTTAAAGTTTCTAAAGAAAAATGCATAAAGGAATATGTAAACTTGTAAGATGTAAAAAAAAAAAAATCATCCTACAACTTACAAACAAACAAATTAATAAACAAACTAATTTCTTGTGATCCCCCTTAATAAACAATCCAGCATGTCAACCCATTACTACGACCAAAAGTTCCTAATATTCCTCTACCAATCTTTGCACAGAAAACTATTTGTAAACCAGTGCTTGAGTCTGGTAATATTTCGTATACCATTTTCAACAGTTTCAAGTATCGTCAGAATATATTCGATTAACTTTTTGTGCTTAGCTGAACTCACTCTCTATTCATACAATAAACTGTTGCTTCAATAAAATCTCCTATCTATTTCCATTAAAAAGTAGGCAGTCAAATTTCAGGCAATACACAGTGTAATTGACAGCTATAATAACAAGAATTATTTCAGACCCAAGGGCACGGTGTTGAGGCTGCCTAAGTGAATGCCTACAGTATATGTTAAAAATACAAGTAGCTTAATTTCGTGGCGAGCAGAGGTAAGCGGAGTGGCCACCTGTAAATGCGCCTGGAACAAAGCATTTTGTTCAAGGAGAGATGCAATAAACATGGGGAACACATTGAGTATGTGCATGATTTTTATCACTGCAGGTGCACTTTATAAAAACGATGTCATAACAATTTTCTCTGGAAAACAACTGGTGCACCTATAGGATTTTTAAAATTCGCCTTCTAAACCCTATGTCGAGTTTTTACGAACTGTCATTTAGTGCAGTGCTTCACCCTTAAATAGCATGGAGCTATTTTCATTTTTTTCCACTTGTTACATGAATTAAGTACAGTGTGTGCTTTATATATACATATACATATATAAACTTTCAAGAAACGTAGCTTTGTACATTGTACATTACATCTTAAATAGACCTAGTTTTTAGCATAATAATTATTTTTACGAATTACATATTTACACTATACATACATAAGTGATGTTTTACACACATGTTAATGCTACTCATCTGATTCAATGATAATGTCATTCACATTCAAAAGAGGGGTTTCATCTTATATGACCAGGGACAATGGAAATGGGAAAGTATTGTTCTTTCTTATAGACTTACAGGTCATGTGCACCCTTGGGTCCACTCTTAGGCATCAAACCTAAAGACTTGTTTCTTCTGATTTTTATCAACACCCTGACAGCGTGACATGGCTGAAAGACATGGCTTTTGTGCTCTGTCGTCTATTCAAATGTGTCCCTCCCTTCCTGCATAAAACTGTTGAGAGAAAAAAAGAAAATGCCGCTTGTACTAAAATCTGCCATAAGGTTAATGAGAATAATATGTGAATAAAGGTCTTGGTGGACTTTTTGAATGGTAAAAATATTGTTTACGGTAACGTTTGAACTATTATGATGCAGAGTATTTATTAGTGTTAAACTGATATAAAGTCCTCAATCGGTCATATAGACAGTCAAGATGCATTGGATTCAATAGAAAGGGCCTGTGTGGTTTTCCTGAAAGTTGAGCTTGCTGCATCAATACAGGAATACAGAAAGAAAGGGAAAGAAGGATTACCTCAAGAAGAGACAGAAGAGAACAAACACAGGATTTTCTGTGGTCTTCTAACAAGAATGCCACAGTGAAAAGGCAGAGGCTGAAAATAGCATGTTAACAGCTCATGTCAGTCAGTTGTTGACAAGAGGCCTGCAATCTCTCAGTGTAGTGCCTATCAATATTCTAAACACAGCTCCTTCAGTAGAGCAGCTCAAGACAAGACCCTAACATATGTACAAGAGTCCCCTCTCTACAGTAAGTAGACCACCGGCTGTCTACTTCTGAGTGCATGACCTTTAAAACTTTTACAAAGTTAAAGGGATAGTTCACCCAAAAATGAAAATCACCCCATGATTTACTCGCCCTCAAGCCATCATAAAAGTACTCTGCATGGCTCCCGGGGGTTAATAAAGCCCCACTGAAGCAAAGCGATGTCTTTGTGTAGGAAAAACATCCATATTTAAAACTTCACAAACCATAATCTATAGCTTCCACTAACTGTGTGGATGACGTAGGAAGGAGGCGTAGCATAAACTCTGGTGAGAATATGCTAGTCTCGTGAGAACCAAGTTTTGTCTACAGCAAAGGAAAACATATCTCCTCTTGGCTTATATCAAAATCCTTTTTCTTTACAAATCCTAATTTTTGGACTTCTAATTCATGACCGGTCTTTTGTTTTGCTCTCTCTTCCGTGCTTCCGCGTTTGTCCTTCTCATCAGGGAAGTGAGAAGGCCTCTTCAGAAGGCCTTTATTAACCCCCCGGAGCCATGTGGAGTACTATGGATGCACTTTTTTGGGCTTTCAAAATCTCAACCCCATTCACTGCCATTATAAAGCTTGGAAGAGCCAGGACATTTTTAAATATAACTCTTGATTGTATTCGTCTGAAAGAAGAATCATTAAAAAAGTCATATACAACTAGGATGCCTGGAGGGTGAGTAAATCATGGGGTAATTTTAATTGTTGGGTGAACTTTCCCTTTAAGGGACTTCGGTCTACACTAGTTTGAGATGCAAAAAGTCAATGCTCTGACAAAAACACAACAAAACGATGTAACATACTTGCAAAACCAACCCAGATAACGTTTTTTTTTTTTTTTTTTGTAAGTTGCAATCATAATAATCATACAGACTCTAAATCTTCTTATCCATAAGTATGCTGTCAAATCCATTGCTTTGTTTCTAGCTTTAGACATTTTAATGAAAATGGTAGTTGTGTATTGGCAATTACTGATTGCATCTTTAAATACAGTCTTCACATTTTATGACCAGGGAGAGAGAGCCATGGTATCCAATTGTACCTCAATTTGAGTCACTGTGCTCCTTAATGTCAGACCAGTGTAGGACGGCATTTATGTCTCAGCAGGCCAGTCTTTATCTCTATTAACACAGCTGCAATTTTTGTCCATTTTGACAGAGCGCTGAGAATGTCTGTTGTAGCCCTGTGTCTTGGTAGCCAGTTTACTTTTTGACATTTAGCCTAAATGAAAATCTGCCTCAAATGTTACAGCCATTTCCCTGGTTACACATGAGGCATTGAGATGTTTTTGCTTCAAAATAATCATGCCAAAATAAGATTCATTGAATGTCATGTTGACAGTGACTGACGCAAGCACAAGGTGTAATTTAGATGTTGACATTTATGACATATAACTTATGTAAATGAGGAGTCTGATCAGGATTTACCAGTTGTCGTCAATCAGAATGGAGTATGTATCTTTAAAATGACAGTGCTCATTACCTTGTTCAAACAAAGCCTAAGTTGTTGGGTTTTCTATTACAAACTTGTTATTTAGTGCCGGTTCTCTGTCTTTTTAGCTTTGAGTGATGAGAAACTCTTCAACATTTCATTATCTCTGACAGGGTACATCCAATATCTACCTATTTAGGTGATATCATCTCTACTACTGTCTTTTGAACACCATAATTATCTCAAAGAAGATGGAGGGCTGTCTTCAATGAAAACTGAGTCTAATTGTAAAGGCACATGTATTTTCATGTCAAAAACCTTCGCTTGTAAAATTCCATCTCAAATAATTTCTACTAACAACGACAAGAGGCACACCATTTTATTGCCATCACTTCATATTTATCGCAAAGAAAGTTCAGGAACAAGCTCATCTGAATTGATCTGACAATGCATGTGATACCCAGGAAAAAACTGAACTCTTGTCTGCTGAGTACAGTTTATATAGTTTAAGTAAACTACTTGAAAATGCAAATGAATAGGTCACAGAACATTTTAAGCTATTCACGAACAATAATGAGCAAAGGTGACTAGGTGAGTGACTGAATAACACTTAACCAACACTGCGTGACAATGAGCCTAATGCAAAAAGTGGGACACCTTCAAATGTAGTACTGCCATGTCATATTTCATCTAATCTAATTGCTAATGTTATAAATGTTACTTGTAGACCATTATTTAAGCCAGTAAGATAACTGTAGACCATATTGTGACTTTTTATAGAAAGTGAGTCAAGCACAAATGTTTAAGTAAAACAGTGAGTTTGTATCATTTATATTCAAAATGTATATAACCATATGCCATCTTAGATTATGGCTGTGAATGACTGTAAATGATAAGTGCATCCTCACACTTGTACTTTATAAAAACATTAGTAGGCTATAATATAACACTGTAAAAAAAAAACAAAAAAAAAAACATTGGTCTGTTTGTTTAAGCGTCCTAACCTGCCCAAACACTTTGCATTTGCTTTACCGAAATGAGTGAAACCAGTTTGAAAAAGTCATTATACAGCAACAGTATTACACTATCAGAATCTCACAACCTATAATATAATATAATATAATATAATAAATTATAATATAATATAATTAGTGCTGTCAAGCGATTAATCGCATCCAAAATAAAAGTTTTTGTTTACATATATGTGTGCATACTGTGTATATTTATTATGTATATACAGAGGCGGACAGTAACTAAGTACATTTACTTGAGTATTGTACTTAAGTACACTTTTTGAGTATCTGTACTTTACTTGAGTATTATTTTTTCTGGGAACTTGTGACTTTAACTTCACTACATTTGAAAGACAAATATTGTACTTTTCACTCCACTACATTTCTATCAAGGTCCTCGAAGTAGAAAGTCAATAGCAGCTTTGAAAGGCAGTGGGTGATTTCTTTCTTTTTTTCGTCTTTTTTTTTCAGACAGTTTATCAGTAATCACTCTTGTAGGGCTACATGAAGTGATTTTCCAGTATTTTTTTTAACACTGACCAGTTCCAAATGTGATATTTATTTACAACAATTCAATAATAAGAAATTAATATTGTGGTATATATTAGACACAATATTGTCTGATTTTGCTAAATTGTGTACGTGAAAATATTACCTATAAAGCCACAGAAGAACTGTTGTGCGTCTCCTAATAAAACACAATAGGTGTTGGACTTGAAGCAGCACTGCACAGACTGTTCTGTGTGTGACATCAAAGTACAGCGAGAGCATTGTGTTTTAATAAGGAGATGCACAACAGTTCTTCTGTGGCTTTATAGGTAATATTTTTGCGCTCTTCTGAATTGGGAATAGCGAACATGCATCATAAACTTATTTCAAATTAATCTGTTGGGGAGATAAAATGTGTAAGATAACGTTCACGTACTAACAAAAACATCTAAGAATGTATCTTTTATTCTCCAGTACTGAAAACAGAACCGATACGGGAGCTTTTGATATGCGCTGTGACGCAGCTCTTGGAAATTACTTTTGTTCGTTGTCTGTCATTTCGAAGCTTAAGTTGCATACGTTTTTCTTTAGTTTTAATTTGCCTAACTATCGATCTGACCCAGTAGACGCCATAATCCCACTCGGTCTCTCTCCCGCTTTCTGTTTTTTTTTTTTTAAATGGTGGGTGTTTACGCAGTTGGCTAGAGCAGTGCTGATTGGGGAGAACGGAGGTGCGCTCACTCTATTGGTTAGTAAGACTGCAACTCAAGACTGGCAGTCATGCATATGCTCTGGAACAGAGTAATATCGCGTCCATATCGCAGGCTTTGCGATTAGGAAATCGCAACGTCTCAAATCGCGATTTCGATTAATCGCACAGCCCTATACAGTATGTTTGTGTATTTATATATACATAATACACAGTACACATACATATATTATGTAACAAAAACTTTTATTTTGGATGCGATTAATCGCTTGACAGCACTAAATATAATATAATATAATCATCCTGCACCACACAGATTTGTATCCAATCAAATGCTCCCCAGAGTGAGAATGCCCCACCCCTAATACAACTGACTAAAAATAAGTTCTGACTTTGCTGACTATAGCAAGTCATGGCTGATCAAGCAAAAAACTTTATATATTAGGCTACATGTAGGCTAATTATTTATATATTTAATGTCTTAATAAAATATCTCATGATTAAATAATTCTAACGGAAACAAAACATGATACATTGCACCACAACTACCAAAACAAAACATATCCTAGCAAAGTTACTTTTTTGCGTAATGTATTAAGGCAGGTGATAAACGCATTGTTAAACACATTCATCATAGCTAACACTATGGAAGAATCCAGTTCAGAAAAGTAGGCTTACAACATCCAAAAAGATTCTATATGTAAATGTTAATATCGAATATACAGTAAAGCTGTTTTTGTAACAACTCGACTAGTAGAAACCAAAAATAATTATAACTTTTCACTTTTTCGTACTCTTACCTTTTTATCAACAGACATCACCTTGAAGCTCTTCACTCGACGCGAAAAAAATTGCCGGCTGCGCGGTTACGTAGTGACGTTGCTTCTGCGTAGTTTGATGCGACTGTTGTTAAATCTCTGTATTCGGAAAATGTTCGTTGCTGTTGTTGCTCACGTAGTGCGATATCTTTCTGCAGTTCCTGATACAAGTTTATTAAAATGATTAATCCCTAATGCAGCGCAAACACAACATGTTTGCAGGCTCTTTTCCAGGGTATACGTACAATTAACTACATGCGTCATGACGTAAAGGCATCTGTTCCAGGACTACAAGGTAGGCTATAAGATATTTATGATAACAGTAATAGATTTTTAAATACATCTTATAGTAGGCTATTTGGTGTTTTTATCATAAACTAAATATGTAGCTGCTACAATAGTATACAACTGATGATGGTGGGTTACTGTAATTATACGTTTCTTCTATTAAATAAGAGAAACGAGGCACTGAAAGAGTAATAAAACTGGAATTTATAGGATTAATCGCACAATTATAGGCCTATATTTATATTTCATGCTTGCGCATGATTATGAATCTGTAGGTTACTGCGTGGATAGTTAAAAAAATTTAATAAAACAATAATGTAAAGAATATTAATATTGGCTGGAATTTACTCACGAATTTGGGGCATAATGAAATGTAAGCAAGTAAGCAAGCTTTTCTGAATTGTCCTTCACTGTTAAAAACAACAATTGTGTGTTATACTGGATAACCTGACTTTTTTTAAATCATGAATTGCAGCTTATTCTGGCCAAGATCCACTGGCCAAGAGTTCGACTTGTGGATACCTTACTACTTAAAGCCTCAAGCATTTGACCACTACTCTACAGTCTTTAAACTTTCCTCTAAAGCACTTGCTTTATCAGCACAGTTTCTTGTAAACAGATCTTCGTTTCCAGGTGCACTGGAGAACCCTGGCTGCCTGAAATTGCTTTATAGCCAGCCAATCAGAATGGGATGGCCAGTTTTTGGAGGCTGAGACTACAACATACTAAAGAGCTAAAAGTTATGAAGAATATCCACCGTCATTCTGTTATTTTGTTAAGGAAAATGAGAAAATGTTTTGCTACTGTATGTTTTTGTAAGTAAATAATTATATGTAAGAGAGACTATTTGCGTTTATGTGGATAATATAAAAAAAGTAATATACCACATAAACATATAGCTCTTTGTGCAAAACAAAACAAAACATGTTTGTTGTAGCACAGGAGCTTGGCTTGACTATATGCGTCATACTCTGATTAGTGCTCCAGTACTACGGCTCAGACCGACAGCTCTTCAGTATCCCAGGAGAGCCTCACCTAGTTAAGGAGGCTTATTAGATTTGTCCTATGAGAGGAACGGAGAGTAGCTGAAGAGAAACATGGCATATGGACATAGACTTGTGTCCCGCCTAATTACAGGCATTATCTCATTTGCTATTGTAAGGTACTGTTGTGCCTTCTTCCATTTATTTAATTATGCTTTTCACATATTGGCATAGGGGCCATTTGGACAAAATTTCCACACGGAGGGGGTTTTACACAGTTTAAAAAAAAATCTGCCTTTTCAGGAGTGTGCTGCAATTTGTCAAGCAATTAGCCACACTAATTAAATTTCTGTACCTCTAATCAAACGAATATGCTAAAACATTCTTGCTGCTGCCAGTCCAATGTCTGTTCACATTTAACTTGATGGTTTAAAAGAGGCTCCTACTCTGCCTCCCCTCTCCACTTAATCACCTCATTTGCATTTTATATTGGTAAATCAAATTAAGCACCCGTAGCTTTTAACTTGATTGACTGTGGCCAGGTCCACTCAGATGGGACTTTTTGCAGAAAATTAGACCAATTTTAATGTGTGCAGAGCCTAGTTCCCCGCATTCAGCAAATCACATTCACTCAGCTAATTAAAATGATTTTGCCCCCTTTATGTGCGTACCCTCGCATGTGTGTATGCCGGGAGTTTTGATAGATTTGCCCACCTGGTGTTGTCCATATCCTTTTCATGATTTTATAACAGAGAGTTTTCGTTTCATCTCCCAGAGGAGTGGGCCCAGGCATCAAACGCAAAAAGAGAAATAATAAGTCATGGCACTCCAGCTGCTTGCTTTTGACTGCATTTCTGTTTTACTCTTTTAGGAATCAACAGGGAACGATCTGATCACCGTTGGAAATTTTTATTCAGATAGAACATGATGTTGCTTTAGAACATCAGTCTATTCAAAGGCACAAAACGGATGAAAATGTAGTCCATTTTACATTTAATTAAATTGAATTGAATTGAATTAAAAGCTTTTTTACGTATATAAATAATGCATATAGTTTTTTTAAAAACATAACATTAAGTTAAAAAAAACACCACATATATGTGCATGGCCACTACAAAAATCTAAATGAAGGCTGTAATAAAAGAACAGGGAAAGCGAGGAGAAAAGGAGAGGGGGGTTGGAAAAATGATGTGTTGAGGGAATTTTCCTGGGCAGGCGCAATGGATGCAGCTCTCGAGGACAAGGCCTTGTGCTGCTGCTCGCGTGCTCCCCGGGATGTGACAGTCAGCTTAATTGCAGCTTTTAGGATCATTACTGCTAGAATGTGAATGTCAAAATGGACAAGGCTCTCGGCCCCTTTGACAAACAAGTGCCTTCCATTTTGCAGCATGAGCAACCAAAGACATGGAATAAGAAAAACTAAAAAAATCAGAATTCAATAATATTTCTAGCCTAATCAAGCTAAAAATGAATATTTTGTTCAAGCATAAAAACACATTGACCAGACTGATGGAAGTAATAATTTTCATTGGATGGATGAAGACAAAAAATAGACTGGATGTTTAGGCTCGTCCACAAGCCTTTTGTTTGTACATTTTTGTTTTATTTTGTTGATGCATGAGGTTTTTGATATTACTGACTTTAGAGAATTTTAAGATTTTGTTCATATGGGTCAAATAGGAATATTTTACCCATATGCAGTTGTCTAGCAAAATCATCTTGAATTGCTTTTTAATAGTTTTAAAAAATATTTATAGATTTTTTTTTTTATTGCCAGTATACTATTACAATAACAGAGGAATCATTTGCTCTGATTATTATTGCTTTAGAAGAAGCACCAATGTAGTCCTGTCAAACTAAAGCCTCTGAAATCATGTATGCGCAACATATAGGTTGCAGTGTATATATATACAGTGGGTACGGAAAGTAGAATACACTACATGACTTTTAAAAATGGAACTGATTTTAAAACACTAGGCATCCTACACTTTTATTTATTTATTCCGAACACAACAAACTCACACAGAAATATATGTCTTATTGCTTGGAGACACATGACAAACAATATTTGTTCTAAAATATCAAGCTTATTTCATATCCTCCAGCTTGATGGATTCATGGTATGAAGCTAAAATATCAAAGTCTTTGCCCATCATACAGCATGCCATTTTCTGTGAAATCTGTCAACTCCACCTTCCCAAATTCTGCAGACTGTCTCTGACTTTCAGCAACTAGCACTGATCCATCCAGATTGAAAATCGGGGCAAAAATCTGTACAAATGTATAGTAGTGTATTGCAGCCTTTAGAATTGTCAGACTATGTATTGCTATAGAGGCCCTTCAGCCCTTCATATCAAGAGCATTTTCCAAACCTTTCACAACACTTTCTTCTTAGTCAGATCATGGAAATATACTACTTCCCAGGAAGTAGTCTTATAAAATGTGGGCTTAATCTTTTTCAGTGCGCTATCAAGGAACTGAACTGCTCAATTCCCCAAGCAGGACCTGGAGTGCAACGGTGCAATGATTCAGAGGCAATGTGCTGCTGAAGGGGTGTAGGTTAAAAGGAGGTGCCTTACGGTTCGGTCTAAATGGAGTGAGTGATTCTGTGTTTTTCCCATGCTTATCAGAGAACCCACTGCCCTCTACCCATCACAGAAACTGAAGAGGACCGGAATCAGTGTCTCTGGGTAATATGCATAATCGCTGAGGTGCCTATTCAGTGGTTTTCAGTCAAGCTTGTTTTTGTTTTTTGCATGTTTGCAGAGTGTTTTGACAGCAACTGACCGAAAACGCGCTGATCGCACATGACAAAGGTCAATGTTCTCTAGATTTCTACAAGCAGGAGAGCACCGAGGCCAAGTGTGTTTTTGTATTGTTGTATGAGAGCAACCATGATAGTCATAAACAAATCAAAAATGAATGTGTGGATGAGGTGGCACATTGTTTTGTGTGTGCGTGTGTTTGTATGAAGTTGGACTGTTCAGAAGTAGATATTGCACTCAATAGCTTTTTTTTATTATTATTCTTTTTTGTACAGTTTTTTACTAGAATACACTACATGACTTTTAAAAATGGAACTGATTTTAAAACACTAGGCATCCTACACTTTTATTTATTTATTCCGAACACAACAAACTCACACAGAAATATATGTCTTATTGCTTGGAGACACATGACAAACAATATTTGTTCTAAAATATCAAGCTTATTTCATATCCTCCAGCTTGATGGATTCATGGTATGAAGCTAAAATATCAAAGTCTTTGCCCATCATACAGCATGCCATTTTCTGTGAAATCTGTCAACTCCACCTTCCCAAATTCTGCAGACTGTCTCTGACTTTCAGCAACTAGCACTGATCCATCCAGATTGAAAATCGGGGCAAAAATCTGTACAAATGTATAGTAGTGTATTGCAGCCTTTAGAATTGTCAGACTATGTATTGCTATAGAGGCCCTTCAGCCCTTCATATCAAGAGCATTTTCCAAACCTTTCACAACACTTTCTTCTTAGTCAGATCATGGAAATATACTACTTCCCAGGAAGTAGTCTTATAAAATGTGGGCTTAATCTTTTTCAGTGCGCTATCAAGGAACTGAACTGCTCAATTCCCCAAGCAGGACCTGGAGTGCAACGGTGCAATGATTCAGAGGCAATGTGCTGCTGAAGGGGTGTAGGTTAAAAGGAGGTGCCTTACGGTTCGGTCTAAATGGTCCATATGTAAAGCTGTTTGCGATGTTAAGTTGCCCTTTGTGTGGGCATCTGCAAAGCAAGTAAATAACATCCCATAATTTGCAGCATGGCAACACGTCGCGCGGGGAATGCGCAGGTGAATCATTTGCGTTCTAGATGCCCGTCTGACGTAGTCGTTAATCTCTTTCATGTGCACTCGTAAAAGTGCCAGTGTGATGGAGTCAAGGCAAAGCGGCTTATTGGTGGACAGGTTAAATACTAGGACACCCATGACATGCCTGCTTTCCCACATGGGACCTTGAACCAGGCCGTCTTGCAGATTCCCCACATCATTATTAGGTAGCACATAATCATGTCACAGGGAAAGTGGTTTGTCCCATTAGTGCCTTAATTAATTGTGGCATCCCTGTTTAGATGTCTGAAACGAGTAGCTCTAAATTAGTTAGTTTCACCCGCAATGGTTTGAGTTTACTGATTGAATTAACCCCCGCTGTGTTAAACAAGCAGGACTGCTATTCATTATTATGGTCGTGTTATTGTTGATTATTGTTATTGGTAAACAAAGATGTTTATTCAAATAATGCCTCTTTTGTGTCTTGACACAGTAACACATTTTTTGACACATCCTCTGGCATTGTTTAGCTCTAAATGCTTCTCTTGTGACATTGTCCTTGTTGTCTAACAGAAATATTGATGGGATGATTATTTGAGATCATTTATATGGATCCTCCAGGAAGATGAGGGGTTGTATTCTGTTATCGAGTCACATTTTCTGTATCATTGGACAATTATCCTTCATTGAAAAATCTGTCTCTGCACTTTTGCCTTGTAGCCTAATATTTTTGGTCCTTTTCCTCCTGGGAGAATCAGTATTAGATTCAATATAAACACTCATAATGGGGGTAGTAGAGGATAGAGGCAGCCATGCTAGGTGTGATTGTTCTGCCTGCAATCTCCAACATAATGCTGGTGTGCGAGACCCCTCACAATCTGACGGCCTGAGCAGCCTCATGGAAATATTTCTTTTGAAGATAAATTACGGCATAGGTCAAATGCCTCCAAAATATTTCACATCTGAACCACATGCTCTTCACAACCTCATACTTCTCTTAGTCTCTTAAAGATATTGTAAAATGTGGTGTATCAGGTCAGTTTGCACACAAAAATTGATTTATAAAATGTTGCACTATTGTCTTAGGTTTCAATTTCAATTTTATGGAGTAGCGATGTGAAGCTCATGGGAATCAGATTAGAAGAAACATTCCATATTTAACACAGACACAGCAGGAACCAACTATTCATACCTGCGGGTTTGTGAGTTGATAAAGGCTAACAATTAAATGATCAAAATGTAGAAAATGTAAAAAAAAAATGAAAAAAATAAAAACCTCAAGTAAATATTTTGACTGACAAGAAAAGTTTTGGAATCCTTGGGATGAGTGTTATATAAAGTTCTGAGGTGAGATAGAAATTCAACCAGTGGTGTATAAAGTACCTGAAAGCCATACTCAAGTAAAAGTACAGATATCTTACCAGAAAATGACTTTGGTAGAAGTTGAAGTCACCGTTTAGAATATTACTTGAGTAAAAGTCTTAAAGTATGTGACATTTATTGTACTTAAGTACAAAAAGTATTTGTTTAATCTTAAACGTACTTAAGTATTGAAAGTAAAAAAACGGTACTCTTTGTGTGATATAGATTGTTAACTATATTAAATTATATAAATATAAAAAGCATACAGAAGCATTTTTGCCATCTACAATTTAGAATGCCTGGAATTTTGAGTTTTAATAGACTAATAAATCTATGTGCGTGCCCTCTGTGTGTGATTTGGTGATATAGCCTACTTGATAATGTCAGATCGCTCATCACAACACTTACCATATTATCGCAGACGATGTATATATCGCAGACACCAGCCTCGACTTGAGTGGAAAATGAATCATCGAAAGATGCATCATTCGTTACATTACACCACTGAATTCAACCCATGCATCTCTAAAACAATGCTTAAAATGTTGATAGATATAGACAGATAGGATGATTGATGGATTGAAGGATTTTCTCCCAGATGAGAAATGATGCATCAGTGCTTATGAAAGCAAAAGGCAGCAAATTATATATGCAGTATTTTAATTAGTTGTCTTAAAAGAAAGACAACAATGCTGCTTTTGTAAAGAAGTGAGTCATTAAATATACATTGCGTCTGTATATAAATTATGCTCTCGCTGGAAAGACTGTAAGGTTAGAAGACACGGTTATTTCAGTTTTAAAACGGCACCCTCCAGGCGGCCGCATGGACTGCTCCTCCACGAGACACTGTCGTCCTGAATCATATTCTGATTATTCTCAAGCGGGTGATACAGGATAGCAATTGACGGAACTGATAGTACAAGAAGGCATCAGACAGCATGTGAAGAGATAAGACTGATTGTGTGTTCAGACATCCTCACCTGTGAGGCCCAGGGGCCCCTCTCTTCTATTGAGAGTCACTCATAGACCTCTATCTTCTCTTGGGGCCTCCTGATCTGTATAAGCATAATAATCAGACTCAAATTGGCTGTGAGGGGAAAAAAGGTAGACTATTGAGTCACAAAGCATTAGTGCATGGCTGTCCCAGTCGACTGCTTCCATGAACAAATGATTAAGGTGTACTCTTTATACATTTTTTATAAGTGCTATCTCTGTTGGATATCAGCCAAGCAGGTCCAAGTAGAATTGGGTCTTTCCACTGCTTTTAAAACAGACGTTATATAGTCGACTTATAGGCTTCCAATTACTCATGTGATTTTTTTTTTTCCCGAAGAGCCATCCCATTGGATTTCTAAGGAAGCATAGTGTTTTGTCTCCTGTTAAAGAGACTGACACCGGAGCAACGTGACTCTTGTCATTGTGGGCTTTATCAGTGATCTTTCTCTGGATGTGAAGGGCTTTGCCCTGCCACCTGTTCAGGCCTTCGACTTCTACCGAGATGCATATCATAATTTCTCATAAAAACTGCTTCCAAACGTGAGATTTATAATGACGTGGAATAATTTCACCTAATGATAAATATGACTTGTATGTAGAATTCAAGTAAAATATTAAGATTAAGTTCCTGTACCTATTGTTCTTCCTGTAAGTTCCTGTTGATTTGTTTTTTGTGCATTTTGTTGAAAGTTAATGTACTACTGTATGTGTATTTTTTGTCTACAAATAACTCCTCTTCATTTCCTTAGCTTCAGATAAAGTATAAATATTGTCTATAAATTCTGAAAACTACATAGAAACCCATGTTACTGTCATTCAAGAGGAGCGCCAGGATTGATTTAAAGAGATGGTTCACCCAGAAATAAAAAATTCTGTCATCATTTACTCACCTCGTGTTGTTCCAAACCCGTATCACTTTTTTTCTTCTGTGGAACACAAAAGAAGATATTTTGAGTATTGTTTGTAACCACACAACTTTGGAGACTGTTGATGTCTATATTGCACAGTATAAAAAAAAAAAAATTCTGTTCTGTAGATAAAAGTCACTCATACAGTCTTGGAGTGACATGAGGGTGAGTAAATGATGACATAATTTTCATTTTTGGGTGAACTATCCCTTTAATATTCCAGCACGTTAAATGAAAAATAATTTATTACATTCCAAATGTAAACATAGAATCAGTAATCAGGGTAGTATTTATTGTCACGATTTTGCAATTCTATGCTATTCATTGGTAGCACACAAAACATACACAGGTCATTTAGTCTGATAACTGATCTAAAGGAGAGTCAGGTGTTTTTTTTTACAGCTATTTGATGATTTAGTTGATGCCTAGAGAGGATTTGCGTTGCCTTGGTTTCCAAGATGGTATCGTAGGGTGGCTTGTGGGCTGAGCAACGTGACTCTTGTCATTGTGGGCTTTATCAGTGATCTTTCTCTGGATGTGAAGGGCTTTGCCCTGCCACCTGTTCAGGCCTTCGACTTCTACCGAGATGCATATCATAATTTCTCATAAAAACTGCTTCCAAACGTGAGATTTATAATGACGTGGAATAATTTCACCTAATGATAAATATGACTTGTATGTAGAATTCAAGTAAAATATTAAGATTAAGTTCCTGTACCTATTGTTCTTCCTGTAAGTTCCTGTTGATTTGTTTTTTGTGCATTTTATTGAAAGTTAATGTACTACTGTATGTGTATTTTTTGTCTACAAATAACTCCTCTTCATTTCCTTAGCTTCAGATAAAGTATAAATATTGTCTATAAATTCTGAAAACTACATAGAAACCCATGTTACTGTCATTCAAGAGGAGCGCCAGGATTGATTTAAAGAGATGGTTCACCCAGAAATAAAAAATTCTGTCATCATTTACTCACCTCGTGTTGTTCCAAACCCGTATCACTTTTTTTCTTCTGTGGAACACAAAAGAAGATATTTTGAGTATTGTTTGTAACCACACAACTTTGGAGACTGTTGATGTCTATATTGCACAGTATAAAAAAAAAAAAATTCTGTTCTGTAGATAAAAGTCACTCATACAGTCTTGGAGTGACATGAGGGTGAGTAAATGATGACATAATTTTCATTTTTGGGTGAACTATCCCTTTAATATTCCAGCACGTTAAATGAAAAATAATTTATTACATTCCAAATGTAAACATAGAATCAGTAATCAGGGTAGTATTTATTGTCACGATTTTGCAATTCTATGCTATTCATTGGTAGCACACAAAACATACACAGGTCATTTAGTCTGATAACTGATCTAAAGGAGAGTCAGGTGTTTTTTTTTACAGCTATTTGATGATTTAGTTGATGCCTAGAGAGGATTTGCGTTGCCTTGGTTTCCAAGATGGTATCGTAGGGTGGCTTGTGGGCTGTTTAATACATGTCGTAAGCTAACCAGTCACCCTCCTCAATCAGCATATGAGTTGCCATGACAAGAGTTACATGTACGTAAATTTATATAAGGGTATAAGTCTGTGTAATCTCCTTTCTGATAAGAAGTGTATAATGGTTACTCTGCACTGCAGAAACTAATATGTGGTTTGAATAAAGTAAAATTAAGTGTAAAATGATACAGAAATTATCAATATTAAATTGATTTTGTATATTAATGATTTGTCATTTGAGTATATGACACTTGCTAGGTCATCACATACTAATGTATCTTACATTAATATATTAATGTAATATATAGACAGTAGTGCATTGCTTTTTAAATATTTATTCATTCTTTGACTATTCATTATATAATTGTGACCCTGGACCACAAAACCAGTCATATGGGTAAATTTTTTGAAATTGAGATTTATACATCATAAAAAGCTGAATAAATAAGCTTTGTTAGGATAGGACAATATTTGGCCGAGATACAACTATTTGAAGATCTGGAATCCGAGGGTGACAAAAAATCAAAATATTGAGAAAATCGCCTTTGAAGTTGTCCAAATTAAGTGATTAAAATATAGTCAACTAACAAGGAACAGCAATGATATATTGTTTTGTCTCTTAACCACTTGACATTTTAAGTTTTTGCTATGCAAAAAAGATGCCTATCAATCACTGATACAAACACACACATGCACAAAAACAATATTGCCATGCTATGAAAATTCACAATAGTAGATTGATTTATTTATTTTTCAGATTGTGATAACAGCAAAATAAACACGTTTTTATTATTATGTGACCTGGTATGGTTTTATTTTTTTCTCCGTTAGTCACACTGTAAACCCAGCATCGATGAGTTCCCATCCAGGCAAGACAATTACAGTGATCCTGTAAAGTTGTTTAAGCAGGAACATATAAAAAGCTCAAGGTGTCCTTATAAACTGTAGCTGTGGGGTTTGTAGTTCTTTGTCTTTGTAGATTGATCATGTGCTCCTTGACCTATGATGGACAATTCTACTTCCTCTAAGTCTTTTATTATTTTAAATAGTCTTAGTAAAAATCAGGGAACCTGTATCGCTGATACGTTTGCTACATTGTTTTCCTGTCATCACTCTTGCCTCTGCCTCCAGTACTACTGTAAAAAGCCTACTTCCTAGTGTGTGTCATATCTCTGTATAACGTTTGATATACCATGAGCAGATGTAGAGCTGAAAATAGGCGTGGGGGAATTGTAATTTATATTTGAGTACAAACTACAATTTCAGACCTGAAATTAATGTTATCTGTTTACATTACAAACAAAAACCTGTGATGGTTACAAATTGATTGAGCTGGATTAATTATGAAAGTCTTATACTGATGTGTCTTTGCTTTATTCTCTATCAGAAGTCGTTTAACCCTGTACACCCAGTAAAGCCTAATAGTCAAAAATTCAGTTTAGTCATTTGATTAGTCATTTAAAGTTGTGTATGTGAGTATCGTATTTGATGCATCAGGGTTTGTGGCTCATATATTATGTTATAGGAGAATATGGAGAAGGAAAAACACATTGACACATAGACAATTTAGATGCCTTAAAATTTCACTTATCAAATATGATACAGTAGACTTAGGGTTAAGGTTTTCCTAAATTATTCATTTGTGAGGTTTAGTTTAGTTCATATTGCCAGCTGACTTGCTTTATGGAATGCTCAAAAATGTAAACTCTATTAATCAGAAGAATTTTGTTTTGGTTACCAAATACCATGCATGAACACTGCACCACACTTGGCCTGAAAGCTTTTGCTGTTCTCACAAAACACAAACAAAGTTTGTCACCCACAAGTCCCCTTCTCTGTATGTGTGTGTCAGTTTATGCCATCATACTCCCAATGAGACTGTTTTGACGGCATTGGCCCCTGCAAGAATGAAAAGTCGGCCCAGGGGGCTGTTGTGAAGAGACCCAGGCTTTTCTGGGGCTGAGAAGTTGGAGTGTGCTCTTTCCAGCCCCGAGCGTGATTCCCCCGTGGATCCGTAAGGCTCGACTCACAGGACGCCATAGCTCTTAGCATTCTTTTTTCACACGTGTTGTGCTGACAACTAACACTTGGAGTGTCCTCTTCATCGACACATTCCAAAGAGGATCAGGCTTGACCAGCACCTCTCTCTCTAGATCTGCTGACAGATTCTGGAAGTCTCCAGAAGAGCCGATGTTGAAAATGCCAGCTTTCCTCAGACATTCTGTCCATTCAAACTCTTAAAGGGATAGTTCACCCAAAAATGCAAACTCTTTCATTATTCATTCACCCTTATGTTGTTCCAAAACTGTATTGACTGACTTTCTTCTATGAAACATAAAGGTATTTTAAGTGTCATTGCTATGTCTCTTTGATTTTTTTCTTCAATGCAATGGAAGTCAATGGTAACCAAAACTGTTTGGTTATCAACATTCAAAATATCTTCTTATGTGTTTGTACAGGTTGAGGGTAGGTAAACAATGACAGAATTTGCATTTTGGGGTGGACTATCAATTTAAACACAAACTCAAGTCGATGGTGCAGCTCTTCAAAAAACTGATCAATGGTTCATTCATAGATAATTCTCCAATCTGTTGTGTCAGGTTAGGATTTCATAAATGTTATCATCTCTAAAACTATTCTGGTATGGAATTGTAAATGTCCACAGTACTGTTGGCAAGTAGCACAGCCTACTTGATTAACACTTGAGCAAGAGGTAAAAAAAGACTGACCTCATGCAGGATTTGACACATGAAATTATTAAAGCAGTTAAAAGGATGGTTTACTCAAAAATGAAAATTCTGAATTATGTCATAATTTACATGACTCTGTGAAACACAAAATAAGTTTTTTATTTATTTATTTATTTTTTTTAAGGTCAAGTGTTGTTTGTCCCTCAGTGTTCTTCAAAATATCTTCCTTTGTGTATCGGAAAAGAAAAAGTCATACAGGTTGGGAACAACATAAGGGAGAGTGAATGAATTTTCATTTTTGGTTCTCTTTAATGTCACATTTCTCATTCTTCTAAATATACAGTAATGTTCTCACAAAATTACAGATACACAGTAAAGTTCCGTCAACCATCTGCCATTGCTTGCCACCGCTGAACAATTGTGGGTTGAGCTCACCAGCCTCCCTGGTGTTGTGACTGTGGTCAGGCTTTGGACCTTGGGGAGGGATTGCTTGCCCGGTTCACAATGCAATCGGGTCTCATCCAGGAGTCTGTGATTGTTCCATGGAGCCTCCTCCAGGTACAGTGCTGCTTTTGTTCTAGTAAGTCAGCAAAGCTGAATGCAATCCGGGAGGCTCGACCAGCTTTGGAAACTATTCTATCAGGAGGCTTTGTGCTACCCAACGGCCTTCTTCTGGCTGTAGAGGACTAGAGAAAAGAGCTGACATTTTAAACAGGGGATCCTTACTTCATAGAAGTTTGATGCCACTAAATGCATTGCTCAACAAATGACCTAACAGTGACACTTTACAAGTTTTGGTTCTTTTTTGTTTTGTTTTTGCTAAATATTACTATTTCATATTTGCTATTTCAAGTGTTGTTATTCAGTCATGGTCAAATTCACAGCACTTCTGACTCACCAACATGTGACCCAATGATTCCAAATGTGCAGTGAGCCACAGTTCCAGCTGAATAGACCTGGCTGTCATCATACTATGGGTGTTGTGCTGTAAAAGAAAGACTACATTTATTGCCAACAACTAACATTAACATAAAATAATTTTGAGTACACTATCAAAATAATACATTAGAAATTTGCATATGTGTGTGCGTGTGTGTGCGTGCGTGTGTGTGTGTGTGTGTGTGTACAGGTATATATGGTTTATGAGGACACAAATGTGTATAATGACATGGGTACTACAACGTAAACATG
>NW_015635305.1:1022970-1046349 GCF_001515625.1 Sinocyclocheilus rhinocerous
ATATACGGTCTGTACAGTAGAAAAACCATTACGCCTATGGAGAGTCCCCGTAAACCACAAATACAAGTATGAGTGTGCGTGCGTGCGTGTGTGTACTTGTTTATGCTACATTGTGGGGACCAAATTGTACCCACAAGGATAGTAAAACCTGACATTTTTGACCGGCCTGCAGTCCCCATGAGGGTAAAAAATGATTAAAATAGTAAATGATGTTTATCTGAAAGTGTAACAGTGCAAACAGGTTTTCTGTAAGGGGTAGGGTTAGGGTTAGGGTTGGGTTAGGTGATAAAAAATATTGTTTGGTCAGTATAAAAGTAATAGAAGTCTATGGAAAGTTCCCACAATTCACAGAAAAACCTGTGTGTGTGTGTGTGTGTGTGTGCGCGCGCGTGTGCGTGCGTGCGTGTGTGTGTACACTTGTTTACGCTACATTGTGGGGACCAAATGTACCAACAAGGATAGTAAAACCTGAAATTTTTGACCGGCATGCGGTCCCCACGAGGGGAAAAAATTATTAAAAGTAGTAAATGATGTTTATCTGAAAGTGTAACAGTGCAAACAGGTTTTCTGTAAGGGGTAAGTTTAGGGTTAGGGTTGGGTTAGGTGATAAAAAATATAGTTTGGTCATTATAAAAGTAATAGAAGTATATGGAAAGTCCCCACAATTCACAGAAAAAGGTGTGTGTGTGTGTGCGCGCACGTTTTTGTGACATATGAGGACACAGATTTGTATAATGACATGGGTATGACATAGGTATTACAACGAAAAGGTGATTTATGAGGACATTGCCCCATGTCCCTATTTTTTAAAACGCTTATAAATCATACAGAGTGAGTTTTTTTGAGAAAGTAAAAATGCACAAAGTTTCCTGTAAGGGGTAGGTTTAGGTGTAGGGTTGGTGTAGGGCAATAGCACATACAGTTTGTACAGTATAAAAACCATTATGCCTATGGAATGTCCCCACAATTCACAAAAACCAAACGTGTGTGTGTGTGTGTGTGTGTGAGAAAGAGAAGTGTCAATATTTTTTTTTTTTTACTTTTTTGAAAACCCGTTAAGAAGTCAATTAAAATTAAAAGGCTACTTGCATAATGTACAAATGGTAATCGTTCTTGTTTTATATTGAGAAGCAGACAAAATTATTTGTTGATATGTTTGAAGCCTGAATTAAATCTATACATCAATTTTAGTGAGTGGAACCACTAGTACAATAAAAACAGTTTGCTTGCTTGACATGACAAACAACTTTTGTAAAGTAATGTAATATTAAGAACTTTAAACATTAACAAAAGAGTAAATCTTTGCGGTTCAATTGTGTCTTATGCACTACCATCTCGTGGCTGGTATATTGCTATGTCTTCAGTAATTCCTAATGTGATGTTGACATGTTGTCATAGTCTTGTACGCTTTGGTCTTAATTCAGTTTGCCTTAATTTACTTTTAATTGGAATGCAAATAGAAAAAGCAAAAATAGCTATACTTTACCTGCCCCTCTTTACTGTGTTTTATCTTTAAGCAAATGTTTTTTTTCCTGTGGTAGGTAGAGTATAAAATAATCAAAGATTTCTAATTCTAAATAAGGTAATTTATAGTATTGAATAGGTCTACCATATTCATGATGAGTATCTAAATTATCTCATTTTGCAACAACTGTTTGCACAAAGGAAGCATGAAAGCTGAGAAGAATAATGCCCATAGTGATCGGTCATGTAAAGAGGAATAGTCAAGGTCATTGTACCAGCACCAGACATGATTTCCTGAAAGTCTGCAGTGTTTGAGATTGAGGTTTAATTCTGTTACTTAACTGTACTTTAGCAAGCTCACTGCAGGTCAGTGTGCAAATGAGTCACTGATGTCAGCTGAGGTTAATTTTGAAATTCTTGATTTTTTCTTTCTCAATCACACAGTGATTCAATACATAGTATAAGTATATAAAAAGTAAATATGTTAATGTTGTCATTTTTTGGGTGAACTGTCCCTTTAAGAGTGCGTTGGCCTGCAGTGCCGTTAACCACATTATTTGATCAAACCAGAACTGATTTGTTGTCTCTTACCTAATCTCCTTATTTTCGCGTGATATATTACAATGACCAACCCTCAAATTGTCATGCGAGAAACATAAAAGCTACAAAAATTGTAACATTTAAGAAAGCCCCGCGTGTCCGACCGTTTACTTACAGAACACGTCAAATGTTTATTGATCAAATATTCCTGAAGATAAGTCTACATATGGCGTTGTTCTTACAGCAGTCTTTGATCAAACGACAGGACACGTCAATGATCGATCATTCGGAGTCGACAATATTCTTTTCCTCCTTTTTACTTCTTCAGCAATTAGCCTAAAAGTACACAAAAGTGGCATGTCTTTCAACAATAAATAATAAAATATTCTGTAATACATAAACAAAACGAAACCTCCAGAGCTAATCAGTCATATTAACTTAACTTAAACCTATACACATCTTTGGGAAAGAAAAAAGTTCTTGGACGGACACGAACACATGAAATTCCCACACAGCTTGTGGCAAAATAGAGGTATACCTTGTTGCAATGCTTTAGTACTTGGGCTTGATGTTTGAAACGAGACCATTTGTGATATAACAAAACGGTAATCGCAGTAGACCTCGGCTGCCATACCCTCTTTCAGTTTACTAGTCCATTTCGATCTTTTATAGAAACAGAATAAACAGTCATGGTTTCATTATAGGCTACTCACGTTGCGCACAAAAGTAGGCTATATGAATGTATATTAGATTAAGTTCTCTTATATCCGTATAGAGGTCCAATGATTTGTCATAAAAGTTGAAAAAAATACATGGAGGGGTATTTGGCAAAAGTGTCACCGACCAGGTCCACTCGGCCGCGGAGCACTGCAATCATCATGTCAGGTTCGGTGTGTGAATATGTGCGCCGGCTGGGTCCACTTTCGCAGGATTTTGCAACTTTAAATGGTCTTTTCGCAACACTCGTTGGACTTGCTCGGTTGGAGTGTGTTTAAATCCCATGATTGTCATCACAGTGTATAAATACAACCAAGGGTTGTTTCGATATAGAGGCCTCGTGCAGTTTTGGAGGATGGGTTTTTATTCAGGAGCGGCCCTAAATGAAATAGGGATGGAAGAAACTTCACGAGCCTCTCTCTGAGATTGGTTCCCGGCACGTCCTTTGCCAAACTTCAGGTGCAGGAGATAATCCACTCGCCTAGGCCTCTATAGGACTCGCTACCATGCTGTTTGGTGTATCAGGCAGTTGCGAGGACATTGAGGCGACCTCGCTCCCCGTGGAGTTCGAGCCTGGCCCTCCTTCAGAAAAATTCACCTAAAACATGCAAAATGTATGCTGTTACTATTTATAATTGTTATTATTAATTATATAATTATTAATAATAGTATTAGCGGTGGTTTTAATGCGGCGGTTGCTGCTATTATGTCGTTTACGCACGGTTGTGCGCACTCACCAGTTGCTGGAAAGCAGGCTGGTCGATGTCACTCTGCAGTGCGAAGTCACTCAGGACTTTCCAAGGCGGTTGGTAACTCTGCACCTCCACTTGGTTTGCCTGCAAACCACCGTCGTGTCTCTCTGGACTGGTCGCCACCATTGGAGTCCCTGTCATCCCCTGGATGTTCTGCAGATGACCACGAAAAATTTATTTGCAGTCAAAAATAGAGTTCAGAGGCCGCATTACAGAAACGTCCCAGCTCAAGTCTTACGATCCAAGAAGTTGGATGTTCTAAATGAGACCATAACTTAAATCGCCATGGTTATTTTAAGATGAGATAATATTTTTAAGTTCTGAATATACATACAAACTTTATTTTTAGAAAGCCTATATGCTTTAAGATATTGGCAACGCGTCTACATGCTTTAAGATATTTACAGTAGCCCATCAAACTGCAAACGCGTAAAGCTTACGGCTGGCTCTTCTTTATAAATAAAAGGACTACGGAGTTGAATGTTTTTTGGTTTATCGACTGAAGCGCCACTATAGTTTTACCGTTTTGTCGTTGGGTTGCTGCTGCTGGAGTTGTTTCATCAGTATGCTCCTCTTTTTGTCCTTGCAGCGCTTGTTTTGAAACCAAACCCTGATGACTCTCGGGCTGAGACCCGTCATCTCAACGAGCTGCTCTTTCATGAGGGCGTCGGGTCGAGGGTTGGCATTGTAACAAGTCCTCAAGGTATGGAGCTGTTTTTCGTTGAGGACTGTCCGGACGCGGGTTGTTTTCTCAGGTTGCTTGTGCACATGAGGTCGAAGCGCAGGCTGACGTGCCGAAATGGGCTCTGCTGCAAGAAAAACGAAACAGAAAAAAATAATTGTTAAATGCAAAGAGATCTTATATAATGCTCGGAATGCTTGAAGACTATATATCCTGTCACATAATTTAAGTCGGAGGTACCCGAGGCGAGGCCCGTCTAAGGTGGAGGTAACCTACTTATGGAAAATAATAATAGGCCTATTAAATAATAATAACAGCAATTATAAAAACAATACATTAAAAATAATCACTTTTGAGAACGGAGTGTTATTTTTCCCATACTCTATGAATATATTTGATGGAATGCTTGAAGACTATATATCCTGTCACATAATTTAATTGGATAAGTCGGAGGTACCCGAGGCGAGGCCCGTCTAAGGTGGAGGTAACCTACTTATGGAAAATAATAATAGGCCTATTAAATAATAATAACAGCAATTATAAAAACAATACATTAAAAATAATCACTTTTGAGAACGGAGTGTTATTTTTCCCATACTCTATGAATATATTTGATGGTCTGCTTACGAAACCGGGGTCGAGACGAGAGGAAATCTCTCCATAAGCGTAAAAATATTATCTTTAGATATTTCTTTCCATGGAAATCTGCTGCTTCACATATGACGTTCTTAATTCTGTATTATGGCAAAGAGAGTAGCCTATCCTTTTAACAAACTTGAAATGCAGCCATGGTTGCAATCCCTTTTCTGGTAATTATATGTTCCTGCTAGATGCAGTAAATTTGGAGGGCGAGTATGACCCAGATAGGTTTACGACACTTAATTAAAGCAATCTGTGCATACCTCTGAATTTTAAATAATAAGGTGCGCGCGGTGTGCTGCCCATGACATTACTTAAAAGCAGCTGGTTATTAATAAACCTGCAATAACAACTGATTTTGTAATGGTTTATATTATTGAATTTATTATTTTATGGGAAAATAAGATGCCTTAATGTAAATGCAGAATAGCATTTTGGGTGATTTATAAGTTAAACACTCGAAGCTTATTTTACTTAAAGGGCATTTAAATGTGGAGTATGAACACGTGCTTCAGTATGACATTTTAATTTAATTAAAATCCATTAAAAAAAAAAAATCAGTCAAATGATGGTACCGTAATCGCACACACATAGCTAATACATTTTCGCACATTTCGAATTCTATAATATTGAATTCTATAATACTTTTTCTTTGTATTTATTTGTGAAAAGATCTAATTTCTTTCTTAAGTACATGTACAAGCTGACATTGTCGCGTGGTTGGCCTCTAATCAGCAGAGAATATCTATTTCATGCATGAATAGCTGAATTCAATAACAGACAAATAGGGGAAAAAACGAGTTATGCTGTCAAAGCACCACAAACTGGTTAGCTTGTTAATAACATCATTCACGCCTTATCACACCACATTTATTCATATAAGTCTCAATCTCGTAATGTATGATGTCATCATAAAGCTCTTTTTTTATTGAAAAAAAAAAACTAAATGTTTAGAGGAGCTTTGTGTCTTTTGAAATCCCCCACGACAAATAATCCCCGAGTCCTTGAGCAACAGCGCTTTGTAAATTGTAGTAGAATGCTATGCCTACCTGCCATTTGTAAAGGTCTCGCCGGATGTAATGGGCTTAATGGGTCACCAGCACCCATTGTTGCCCGCTCCACCACGTCATGGTCGGCCCTGCAGAAGAGCCCGTCTTCCCGCAGAGCGAACTCATCTCCTGGGATGAGCTGCCGACTACACGCCACACATCTGAAACACTCAATGTGATAAACCTTCGAGCGTGCTCTCATCACGAAGTCATTCTTGCTGAAACCGATGTTGCATTTAGCACATTTGATCCCGTATAACCTGAAACACCAAAAGTAGCCTACATTATAGGCTAATGTGTAATGTTTGAGTAAAAAAATAAATAGCGTAGCTAATACGTTTTAACAGCTACTCGATATGACAGCAATATAAAATATATTAAATAAAAATTATATATATATATATACACACACATATATATATATATATATATATATATATATAATAGCCTATAAAAATATTAAATAGTATATGGCGAAATGAAATGCACATAATTAAATAAAAAACAACAAACGCCATGATAAAATAAAATATATTTAAAGACAACCATAATATAATTTATTTACAAATAATTAACCGACTTTATAATTATCAAAATTCGTTAGCTTTATTACTATTATTATTATTAGGCTATTATTATATAACAACTATAATAATAATAATAGCGACATTTGAACGTATTATGGATATTATTTTTGCACAGTGGTGTTTGTCTTTCACAAAAACGTGTCCTATTAAACTAATGCTGCATTACTCTCAAAAAATAAATAAATATTGCGATGAAATTTCGCTACATGGGACATTGCCATAGGCCACATATGAACAAAGCTCCACAATAATTGTGGAGTAATTGCGCTGCAGACTCATTTAAGACAGGAGATTAGCATATAGGTGCTGTCCAGTACAAAAAAAACCCACAAAAAAATAAAACCATGAATGACAGCATGTTGCCGTAATGCACCAGTGAATAATGAGAGGTTACTGTCATTCAGTCATCCACACTCGAAAACTAAAACATTACCTAATTGTTCTGCGTTACCTGATGTAATCCCGTTTACAGTAAGTTTTTCCGTCTCGCACAAAACACGTACAGGACTCGTCCAGATACTGGTTACATTCTGCACATTTCAAACACGCCGCGTGCCACTCCAGGTCCGGGGACACGCGCAGAATATACTGGTCATGGATTTGATTCCCACAGCCGACACACAACGAGATTAGACGCTTTTCTGATTGAAAGAGAAAGCATATGATGTTTCAAATTATGTGAATATATATATATATAATAACTCGTGTGTTGGATTAAACATATATTTAATCACGTTTGACATGTTTAAAAACAATACTGGATGCTGATAATAACGGTGTAGCCTATAACTGAAAAATGGAATAGAATTAGAATCGACATAGCCTAATTATTATTAGCCTATTATTATTAATAGCCTATAATAATAGCAATAGCATAATAATAATAATAATGAATAATAAACTAACAAAAATTAAATGGTCAGGAATGGGTCCTATTTGTAGTGATTTAAAGTGAGGAAGACCGGTATCAGCCCCTATAACCTCCGGTCCCTCCGGTCTGTTCAGAACTTTTTAACTTTTGCAGAACGCGAAACAAACTACTGAAGTCATATAAAATGATCGGCATACAGGCACATGGTTGAAAATAAATCGCCAATATTAACAGTAAGTGTCATTAGACACACATATAGACATTAAAGCATAACTTACTTTTTGGCGGATCCCCCATGTCTCCCATGTCAATAAAGTAAGGCGGTGTTAGGTCCACTTTAAAACCGGACAAAAGGCCCTTAAGTGCCCGTGTTTTGATCTGAGAGGTTGGGAAAGTGGCCGAGGGTTCGAGGTGTTGCAGGACTTCCCGGAATCGAGATGCTTGCGATTAGAGTTAGGGGTGTGTGTTGAGCTCCTGTGCTTGGTCACAGTATTGATGGGCCACACTTGTCCCTATCTCTCTCTCTCTCTCTCTCTCTCTCTCTCTCCTTCTCTCAAACTCCGTCGGCTTCAGCTCTTCTCTCTCTCTCTATTGGTCTGACGTAGGACACTCATACGTCACCTTTATGAGAAGCTGATTGGTTATGGAAAAAAGACCAGCTGTTCGGAGACCAGGCCGACGAGTTTTTGCATTTACTTTTCTTATTTCATTCATACATTTTTTTCCTCTAATTTCTGCAGCTTCGAATTAAGTAGACTTGATCCGAAATATGTTAAAATTAAAAGTAATAATGATGATGATTAAACAGAAAAAACAGGAAAAAATATATGATTGCTTATTTAATATCTACGCTTTAATGTTTATTTAAAAGGAATCGGTCTCAATTTTGATGCCCCTTTTAGTCAGGATATTCTAGCATGGAATTTTAAAACCTGTTTTAAAATAACACAATTATAACAGGCTACCTATTATTTAAATAATAGGCTATTTACGCAAATTAAATATTAAATAAATAATCGAGCAAAGTGAAAATTGTTGTAGGAAATTTTATAGGCTACCAAGTCGTTATGATAAATCTTGCTTTAGGCTATGTGAAGTAAAAGTGGTAAAATAATCTCCCTTTGGACCGATGGGCATGTGAAGTGAATCTCCCTCGGCCAGTGTACAGATTTTTACAGCGAAAGGCGCAAATCCCTATTTAGGCAGTTGCACACAGGGGTGCATAACACGATTGAAATCGATGGCACATTTCAGGGTTGTCGCTATTCAAACTAAAACGCAATTACAGCGCATAATTGCAGATAATGACCGTTTTAAACGGCGCAAGGCACGTGGTAATATAATCTCAATGTAAGGGATGGATTGGTTGAACAAACAGGCAGAACATAGCACAGAGTTGCTGAATTTCCTGACCCTTTTACAAATTTTACTGATAATGAGAAAAACAACTTGAACTGAAGTTAAACCTGCGCTGTCACTTCAACCCAAATCATTGCGATTAGCACTGTATTCCAACACTCTCTGGTGATTTATTTTTCAAAATAAAAACTGAATCTCAATAGATGCATTTTAAATTGGTGAATAAATAAATAAATACATTTTAACGAATTTGTAAGTCTCTCATTGACAGTGATGGTCAAGTCAAAACAAGTGGCCGGAATATGACAGCAGGTTTGAAGGCAGCAGAGCGTCGCTATAACAGACACAAACACGCCCTCTTGTGTTAGCAGCACGACCCAAAGCACAACCACCAAACAAAGACATGATGGCGAGAGGGTGAGAGCTGGCATTGTTAACTCTTCATTCTGCTCAAATTTTCAATAACACGTTATTGGCCAGTAATTATTAAGTATTTGAGAATTAAAAAGCCATTTGATAAATAATAAACATGTCAAATAAGGCGCTGTTTCGGCAACAACTGGTCTATCATGCTTCTGTCTGGTGTTTCTCAGATAGCCAAGATCACATTTCAGATCACTCAGCTTATGATAAATTGCAGTTATTTGGGGGACACCATTTGCGCTATGGTCCTTGGTAATGACAACGCTGACATATTTTTAAAACCCAAGCACGTTATGCTCCACTTTTTGAACAAATTTCATGCAATACTGAATTAGCATTTGTAGTCTAACTATGTCCAAGAACCTCTACAAATACATCATGAATATGTTACATGAAACATGGTGATACTAAAGTGTGTGTGTGTGTGTGTGTGTTTAATTGTGATAGATTGATAGATGATTCATAGCAGCATTTGTATGGGCATACAATACAATGTGACCATAATTCCTGAAATCCATAAAACATTGTTTTGAAATCCAGCAGAAAACTAGAGAGATATTTAGAGAGAATGATGCCTGATATGAATTGTGTATTCAGTTCAACACGTGCATCAAAAAGAATTACATAACAAGAGAATAAAATATATTGTGGAGGTATACTTCAACAACATTCATTCATGATGTTGACAATTAAACATTTTCTGTAAGCAAGAATTGTAGTATTTTGCTACAAACTGTGGTGTACAGATTTTTTTAAAGGCCTATGCTTCATCAACAGTAATGACCACATTTTATAATGCTTTTCATCCCCACTTGTTTGGCAGTATAATTTATTCATTATTCATGGTAAGTTTATTCATAAGTAAGATTTCCAAAATGCTGGACATTTTACAAATGCTTGAATGTAGGCCTATGTGTGTGTATGTGGAATATAAGTATTGGATTTTTTTCCACCCTTATGATCAGTTATTATAAGAGAGGGACAATGGATTCATTATGTCAGTAAAAAAATTATAATAAATATATCCTCATAAGAGAGATTTAATGTTTCACTTTATTCACACAATTCATACATTTTTACAATGCTGCATCTCTGAAAGCATGATTCTTGATTGACTAACATTTGTGCAATTATATTATCATTGAAACTTTTTTTTTTGATATGCTGTATTCCTGTATGCAATGCTCCACCCAAATCATCATATTTCAAATGCATAAATACAAAAATAGTCTCATCCCTACCTAAACTTATAGTCAGTTTTATTTTCTCAAAACAAATGCTCAGATGAAACGCTTAGGACTTAAAATCCAACGATGTAATGTCTCAGATCATAATATGACAACTTTACTCGCGCATGTAAATCCTACGAAGATCCATCACTCATCTCAGAACAATGATTGTTTGCTTTTAGGCTTAAATCTTACTCTGTGTTATGCTCTTAACAAGAATACCTGCAATCCTTACTCTATGATAATCACTGGGTAACAGGCAGCTCAGAGATGAGCCAAACAAGAAAACAAGACACACACGCACACATTAACAGTACAGCCTTAATACTTTATATAATTTCTCTTTAAGTTTATAAGTATGCTAATAATATCAAGAAAAGATAAATTATGATAATGTTAGAGCTCGCTTAAATATAATCATTCAGGAGCTTAGTATCCTGTTGTTTGCTGTCTGAATATAAGTACAACCCTCATCCTGACCTCTCATTAACCTCTGGTTTCATTGATCACCTTCACCAGCCTGACTGAATTTGGAAATGCCTCTGAGAGGTAATGGAGGATAAAGCACAACCTGAAGGACGGTTTATGTAATGTCATTCAGTTCAATAGCATGCATTAGTTCCCTCGGTAAGGAGAGAGAAAGAAAGAGAAGGAGCAAATCTATTTTGTGATATGTTGCTTTGAGCAACCTCTCGACCTCACAGACTGAAGACCTTGGATGCATGTTTACACTTGTGTCTGTATATGTCTATACATATGGCGTGACTATAGGATACCGGTTATACATTGATTTCTTTAATGAATTGTTTATATGGTTGCAGCAATTTGTTCTCAAAGACCACAGCAGCGTGTGCTCTTAGCCATTTTCAGGAGCAGAAGTCTCAATGGGCTTGTAAATTTAGGTTGTTAGATTTGATGCAAAAGTCTCCCTCAGCCACAGTAGCCGGTTCTTACAGCTCAGCAGGAGTCCTTCAAGATGAATGGCAGGAGCAGCATTTCAGCTGCTTTGCGTGCGTATGTGCAAGCGTGTGTGTATGTGCGTGTCATCATTTCTTTAGACCTAATGCTTTCTTTTCTAGCTAAGATCTCTTCACACTAAGCAACTGTGTTTGTGTTTCGGCGGGTGCATGTGTCCACGTTAGATTCAGAGCTTTAAAAAGAGGCTTCTCACAATGACAGAGACATCAGTAATTTTTTTTCATTGTTAGGTGCCATATCCAGTGTCTTCGGATCACATTTTCTTTCCATTTATGTAATTTTTCAGAGGGCCACCATGAAGACAGCTGCTGGAATATACATCCTTTCAAAAGCATGTTGAATTGGCTTGCAGTGGACCATTGTGTTTTGTATTTTGATTATTAAAATAATTATACTGCTACATGTGGATACAATAAGATCTAACAAGGAAAAATCTAAGGATCTAATAAGATTTACATCCTTTTCAGACCTATCTAGCCAGTAAATATCACAAAAGTTTAGTCATTTTTAGGCTTCTGCTTTTCTTTATTTGTCGATCATGCATCACTACAGAAAAAATGATAAGACTTTTGTTCTCTAATTAACCTCCTCAGCCAGATGAGACATACGGGTATCAGATTGTTCAGGATCTTTGGCTGATACTAATCATTTTGCTTTAATTAACTCAAACAGCTACAGGCTGGAGTCTGTTACTGGTTTGTTTATAATATTCAATCAAATGCATGAGACAGTATTTTTTTTCTACATAAAAATTAAAGGTTCTTTTTTGCCTTGTATGAGACCTTATAGTGAAAAAAAAAGGTTCTTTAAAAAAAGTTCATTAAAATGTTCTTTAAACTAAGAAAAAATAACTTTTCAGTAAAAGGTAGGCTGGAGTCTGTTACTGGTTTGTTTATAATATTCAATCAAATGCTTGAGACAGTATTTTTTTTCCACATAAAAATTAAAGGTTCTTTTTTGCCTTGTATGAGACCTTATAGTGAAAAAAAAAAGGTTCTTTAAAAAAAGTTCATTAAAATGTTCTTTAAACTAAGAAAAAATAACTTTTCAGTAAAAGGTTATTTGGAAAACCCAAAATGGTTCTTCTGTGGCATCACTGCAAAAACCCCATTTTTGACATTTTATTTTTCGGTCTGTTCCATGTTAAAGCAGCAGTTTTTTATTTTACATATGCATCAGAAGCTTCTGCTCTTTGTGGATAGCACTAACAATCACACAATCTCAGAGTAGCTTATATTGTTGCTTTCAGCTGAAATATACTGGCTGGCAACCATATTTATGTCTGAGCCAGAATGAAACGAAGCTGTATCACTCACTGCCCACCATGAAGACCTTGGCTTTAGGTCATTTTTATTTGTAACTCAAGGCAATAATGTTTTCATGAATGTAATTAAGATCAGGCAAACTCTTTAGGCAGAAATGTGTCTATGTCCTGCGATTTGGCCGTTTGACTGCAAATAACTAATTAGTATCATTACCAGAAGTGCTTTTGATGCACTTTTTGTACCACTAAAAACCTCTCAGCTTTGAATACAGTGTCAGTGATACTTTTCTTGAAGTCAAGGACTTGATCTACTCCTCTTTTGCTAAAGACGTCTCCAGAAGGCCTTATCAAGGTCTTTTGTTTCCGTTTAATCTTGCCTGAATTTTTGTTAGCCGTCAGAATTAACGCCACACACACGAGTCTGTCCACTCCATGTCATCACTGAGACGCCGGAGGGGTGAAGATCTCATCTGGGTCACTGTGGTCACACAGAGCCACAGACCATATGGTTGCCTTAGTCATGGCCTACCTGAAGCAGCAATGCTAATCATTGAAGACAAGTGCCACTTGACACCAGAGTGACAGATGGTGTTCCTGGGTCTGTGTACAGGACTACTGCCTAAACTCGGCACCAGCACTGCAAACCTTTTCGCCTCGGCTTCGGTCGGACTGAGAGGCACAATGAAGGTGATGATGTGTCAGGGACCATTATATGAGATGCTTCCCACCTCCTCTTGTTTTGTCCCTTGGGTGGATCCTTGCCCACGGCTATGGCTGACGGCAAATTTCAACACTCTTAAAGGCATTTCATACACAACAGCATGGAAGAGCAAGATGCACCAACAACAGATAGGATGTTCGAATGGCTGCAATAAGTTCATTGTTTGAACAATGTAGATTGTGATTCATACATCTAATAATTATAATCAGATTTAAGTCATTGGTATGCTGAAGCTTTTTTTTTTTTTTGGCCAAGTGGTTTTGGATTTTGTACTGACACCTATGGGTGTAGATGCATAAAGTGTATTTATACTGAAGCTGTTTATTTTTTTGTTTCCTTTTTTGTGTTTTGTCTCCATGAGCACTGCAGAAACACTATATAAAGTAAAGCTTGTAATGAGTAGTAGTGAGCATGAGTAATGACATTAGTATTAGTATCAGTATTAGTATTGTTAGTAACACTGTGGAGTTACAAGACAAGTCTAGTCATGTGATCTTAACATGGCGGCTACCATGAGGGATATAGAATAAAATATTTTATAATTATTAGTGCTGGGCAACGAGTAATCACGATTAATCGCATCCAAAATAAATGTTTTTGTTTATATAATTTATGTGTGTGTACTGTGTTTATTTATTATGTATATATAAAGACACAAACATACAGTATACATTTAAAAATATTTACATGTATATATTTATGTTCATATAATTTGTATTATATATAAATATATTTAATATATAAACATAATATATTTTTCTTAAATATATACATGCATGTGTGTATTTATATATACATAATAAATATACGTATACACACACATATATAAACTTTGGATGCAAATAACCATGATTAATCGTTGCCCAGCACTAATAATTATATAGAATAATTACATAGAATAAAACAGCTTTTTCTAGGCTGCTGAGTCTCATGATTTTAGTTAAATTAGGTAAACCAATAACATGATTTGTAAAAAGAAAAAAGATAATGGGCTCCAGGATTACCAGAAGGAATACCTACTTCAAGGTGCATTCATATATACATGTACAATCAATTCTGATGTAAAGAATTTATTCATTTAGCCCTTAAATCTTACAGCACTGGTGTTGTCACATCATGCATGCAGAAAAATGAAACATGACTTGCATGCCATTACTGAATATTCGCAAAATATTATCAATGCAAATTTCTGCTGCATTAATAAAACCATGAAATTATGTTCTTAATACATATTCATATCTCCATTTAATGATTTCTGAATATTCAGTTATCATCCAGACCACTGGTTTGTCTGTCACTTTCTTGTTTTTTCATTGACATAAACATGACACATTCATCCAACTTTCTCAGGGCCGTTTCTAATTGTGTACCGAATGCTGAATCAAGCTGATATGTTACATCAAATGGAAAGCAAATCTGCTTTCTTCATCAGATTAGCAGGGATTTGTGGGTGTAGTAAATGGGGGTTTTGCTGTCCTCTGACAGACAGGGAGGAGCAGTAAGAGCGCAGCCCGCTGATGCATCAGGCTGAGGGAGTGGTTTGTTTGTCTACTGGCGCCGAGAGCTTCTCAAAAGCTCTCTCAGTTTGAGTGGCTGTCTAGGCATTACAGGATGATCCCTCCAGCATCATGATCATTCTCCTCTAAATGCTGAGGAGACCACCCCTCATTGTCCAGTGTGTACTGGACATATAAAATTGAAATGTGAAAGTTATTTATTTAGTTTTACTTTGGGATGTACTGATGTTTTAAAATGTAATGGTATCAGCCAATAATGGATATATATATATATATATATATACTGGAGAATATCGGCATTCAGTGTATCCCTCTTGTCAACAACCTTTGTCCACCATTGTCCACAACAATATTCGAAGGCTTTTACAGTTGTATGTGATTTACTGTATAATAATATATAAAACTGTATAAAATCCCAGTTTCTACCTGACACAATATATATTTTAGAGCTTGGCAAAAGTAGAAAAATGTATTGCATAAAATGTATGAAAAATGTCCATGGATTGATAGGATAGCAAATTATATGACTTGTCCATGTCTAGAAATCACAATTTAAAATTAGAAATATCTTGACTTAGTTGTTGTTTCAGCTCATATTAGTGCTTAATAATTTTATGTCATCTTGACGCCCCCTTGCTGAAGACCCATGTGGGCCCCGGCCCCGGCCCCTTGGTTGAAAACCACTTACTAGAAAAACAAAGCGGAGACGTGATATTTATCAAATTAGCTGAAATTAGACTGAAATCATGAAAAAGAACTAACAGATATCAGAATTAGATGAAATAGTAGTTACTTTTACCTTCTTATGTGGGGATAGTTCAAGTCTTATTTTTTGTTCAACTTTCATGTGACTTACTGCAGTCCCTGTTGTGCAAAAATAAAAGTCTTTTTTTTTCTTATCTTTTTTTTTTTTTTTTTTTTGGGAAAAATCACACCTTTTATTCAGCAAAAGACTCATTAAATTCATTAAACTCATTAAAAAAAGTGACAGGGCACATTTATAAATGCTGTTCTTTTGAACTTTCTATTCATCAAAGAATCCTGACAAACAATGTACCACGGTTTCTACAAAAATATTACACAGCAAAAACCGTTTTCAACATTGATAATAATAAGAAATGTTTCTTGAGCATATCATCATAGTGCACTGATTTCTGAAGGATCATGTGACACTGAAGACTGGAGTAATGATGCTGAAATTTCAGCTTTGCTATGAAAGAAAAAAATATATAATATCACAATATTACTATTGCGTTAGCAAAATATGAATTTCTTGGTTTAATAAACCCAAAAATGCCACCTTTAAGAGACCCTTAAAGTGATAACAGTGAAAAAGATTTTTCCAGGGCATTTTCCCCCCTCTCATTTCCTTGTCTACCACAGAGTGCATACCTGCAGGTGATCTGAAGGCCTGTAGAGTGGCGGGGCATCGAAAGGGAACTACAAGCTGAGAAATGGAAACATTTAGCTACGTGACAGCCCAGAGCAGTACATTAACATGACAGGCCATCTCTTGTCACGTGTCAGGAAAAGTCAGGCTGGCATCCCAGTCTCCCATGGAGGTGAGCAAGTGAGTGTATGAGGGAGCTGGAGAAGAATTAGAAAAAGCTAATCCCTCCCAGCGTTTCTCCCAGTCAACAACAAGCCTCTTTCATGCTCCATGTAACCTTGGTGAAACTGACACCTCTTTTCGTCCTACCTGCCCCAGGCAGTGGCTATCTTGTCTTCTTTTCTTTTATGTAGCCAAAGCAAAAGATACTGGCAGAGGGTTTGTGCTAAAGCGATAGTTCAAACAAAAATTACAATTTTGTCATGATTTGCTCACCCTTATGTCATTCAACACCTGTAGGACTGACTTGCTTCTGATGAACACAAAAGAAGATATTCTAAAGAATGTTGGTAGCCAAACTGTTGCTGGTAGCCATGGACTTTTATAGTATTTTTTTGTTTTCTATAGAAGTCAGTGGCTACCAGCAACTGTTTGGTTGCCAACAAAATATCTTCTTTTGTGCTCAACAGAAGAAGGAACTCATGGAGCAACATGAGGGAGAGTAAATAATGACAGAATGTTCCGTTTTGGGTGAACTATCACTTTAAATCCATACAGCTAAAGGAGTTCAATTTCACAGTGTGATTAAGACTAAAACCTCATTGACTGGTTTTCATAACCCACACAGAGAACAATTCTGTAATGAGTGTCATGTTTCGTGCTAAATACACATCAGACAAAACTGTAACCCAATAGTTAGATTTGGGCTTTCTCCTTGGCGACAGCAGGTCCATAGCAAACAACAAAAAAGACATACCTGGCATTCCAGCCTTGTCTTCACTCTTCCTAAGTGGATTGGAGTATATCCTATCCCAACATTCTGCCATTGTAGCCAGTGAGGGAAACCTCATCGACTAGCAATCCAAGTGTGAAGTTGGAACTGCAATGCCCAATTACATCCATGTGAGTCCTCCATGAAGTTTTGCCGTAACCTTCGTCATGGTACAGTGGTGGTACAAAGGAAATCTTAAAGAAGGATCTGACCATGCTGGAGATGTCAGCAGCATGAGAGATGAGATCTATGAGAACTCTTCCACCACCTCCTCAGGAGTGGTTACCTACCCTTATTTGAAAAACACAAGAGGCCAAAGATCAAGCAAACGTATTGAAAAGCACAAAGTGATGCAAAACATCCATACCCTCTTAGAAGAGCTGTGAACCTTGAAAGCATGTTCTGTACTAGTACAACTACCGCTCAAAAGATTGGGGTCGCTAAAATTTTTTAACGATTTTGAAAGAAGTCTCTTATGCTCACCAGGCTGCATTTATTTGATCAAAAATGCAGTAAAAATCATGTCTGTTTCCCATCATCCTTCAGAAATCAGTCTAATATGCTGATTAGTGCTCAAGAAACATTTCCTATTATTATGAATGTTGAAAACAGTTGTTCTGCTTAATATTTTAGTGGAAAACGTAATACATTTTTTTCAGGATTCTTTGATGAATAGAAAGCTCAAAAGAACAGGATTTGAAACAGAAATAATTTGTAACATAATAAATGTCTTTACTGTCACTTTTGAAGTGGATTGGAGTATATCCTATCCCAACATTCTGCCATTGTAACCAGTGAGTGAGACCTCATCGACCAGCAATCCAAGTGTGAATTTGGACCTGAAATGCCCAATTACATCCATGTGAATCCTCCATGAGGTTTTGCTGTAACCTTTGTCATGGTACAGTGCTGGTACAAAGGACGTCTTAAAGAAGGATCTGACCATGCTGGAGATGTCAGCAGCATGAGAGATGAGATCTATGAGAACTCTTCCACCACCTCCTCAGGAGTGGTTACCTACCCTTATTTGAAAAACACAAGAGGCCAAAGATCAAGCAAACGTATTGAAAAGCACAAAGTGATGCAAAACATCCATACCCTCTTAGAAGAGCTGTGAACCTTGAAAGCATGTTCTGTACTAGTACAACTACCGCTCAAAAGATTGGGGTCGCTAAAATTTTTTAACGATTTTGAAAGAAGTCTCTTATGCTCACCAGGCTGCATTTATTTGATCAAAAATACGGTAAAAACAGTAGCAGTAGTTGTGAAATATTAGTGCAATCTAAAATAGGTGTTTTCTACTTAAATACATTTTGTATGTAATACATCTGGTGGCAAAGCTGAATTTTCAATTGTCAGTGTCACATGATCCTTCAGAAATCATTCTAATATGCTGATTTGGTGCTCAAGAATCATTTCTTATTATTATCAATGTTGAAAACAGTTGTGCTGCTTAATTGTAACATTTAAACATTTTTCAGGATTTTTTTTTTTTTGACCAAAAGAATGTTCAAAAGAACAGCATTTCTTTGAAATAAAAAAAAAAAATACATATACATACATAGCCTCTCTCTCTCTCTCTCTATATATATATATATATACTGTCACATTTGATCGTTTTTTTGTGCATCCTTGCCGAACAAAAGTATTAATTTATTATTTAAAAAAAAAAGCTTGTTGAAACATTTTACTGACCCACAACTTTTACTCTAGAACTGTAGAAGATAAAGGAAAAGCTCACTCAAAAATAAATATTCTGTCATCATTTATTTTCCTTTTTGTTCTTTCTAAATTCAAACATTTGTCTTCCATGGAAAACCAAAAATTCATTTTCAAAGAATATTATGGCAAGGGAATGAGGGCTAGCTGAAAAAAGACTACATGTGACTCATGCAGTCTATTTCAAGTAGTCAGCAGTCTATGCTGGCTTTTTATGAGAAATGGACCATCATTTGTGCCATTATTCACTAATAATTGATGAGTAAACGGTAACAGAATTGGGGATGAACTATTTACTTTAATGAAATGTAATGGTTTTGGTTATTCGTGTTGGTTAACCAGTTGTTGTTTTTTTGTTTTTGAAAATTTTTTTCCATGCCATAGCACATAAAATTCTTTCCATGCCATGTTGTGTCATAAGTGTGCCATATACGCATCAGACATATAGTTGTAAAGCCACTGTAAATTGCCCTTTAAATAAAGTGTTCGTGACAATTATGAAGAATCAAGCAGTGGAAATTACTCTTATGAGTGGAAAGGTAGATGTGAGCACTGCAGTACTCCATAGGGAGGCAGGCAGAATGATCCTGTTTTCATATGCAGGAGTCATTCCCCTGCAATTATCTTAGTGAATGGGGCCCACGGAAGGTAATTGCTTTGTTTTTCAATTATTTGCTGAGGCTCTGGTAATTTACTTCATTCTATGAAATATGCCAATTAGACATTTTAATTACAGTTTTCACTGTATCACTTCTCCCTGTCTCTGAAAGGATGTAATACTGCTATTAGCTAGACACAGAGGAGAAAAAAATGACTCACATTTCTCAAGCAGATTCAAATTGGAGAGATTGGCTTTTTGCAGAGCTTTTTGCCCCCATCTTTCCAGCTCAGACAGACAACAGAATTCTAAACAAAAGAATTCTAATTGACCTTTATTTTTATTAGAACCCGACAGTATTAATGGTTTAGTGCATCCGCAGAGCTGCAGACTATAATGATAAGAAGCGAAATGCAGGTTTGTGTTTGATGTATGTGCATTTTATCAATGTATTTTATAAAACGTTGAAGTATGGATGCTGAAGATTGTTATATACAGGTTAGCTGCATATGTATTGATCTTTATTGCAAATAATATTATTTATGTGTGCACAGAATATAGGAAGCATTTTCTCTTATTTTGGCTGACTAGCTTAAGGTGTGTCCGTAAACCCTTCACATTTGTCCCTCTTCATTTGAGTACATGAAATCTTCCACTCACTACTGAGTCTTCATTTGTCCTTGGGACTGCAATTTGATTTAATTTCAAATATAAGTCCACAATTCTGTTTCCCATCCCCCCCTGCCACTTACTCTCCCACCAGCTGGATTGTGTGTGTATTTTTATTTTTTTACTTGTATTTTTTTTTTTGTCGTCCTTAGGAGCACTTAGGCGTCTAAGAAACAGGCATCTGTCTTGAATATGGCCATCTCTGCCAACCTGCAAGGGCAGTAGAGAGCATCATATGTCTTGAGGAAGGTCTACAGAACCCTTTGTCTATACCTTTGGTAACGCGGACTGATGAATGATTCTGATCGCTGGCTCTGAGTAATATATAAAGTCATCCTACAATGTACCTTTGCACTAAATTACGCTCACTCAATAAGGTTTGACAGGTGCGGGTACTTCACCAGGCTCTTTTATATCTCTCAAGCATCAGACGGCCTCCATTTATCAGTAGCCAACCAGCCAGAGATTTCTTTCTCTCTTGTTTCCTCCTTTTGTATATCCTTCGTCTACACAAAATGCTGGTGTCACGGAATTGTGAGTCGTAGATGTCTTTGCCAATGTAATAAATAAAGGATATTTGAATGAACACTGATTTTCTGCTAGCATGGCAAGCTAACGGGGAAGGATGTTATTGTGTGTCCATTTGTAGCTGTTTGGCAGTAAGCTGAAGGGCTTTGCTGGTGGGGGTGTAATGTTATTGTCAGTGATCCATTAGCGGAAATTCAGGATTAATGAACATGTAAACATTTTAGTAATCTTTGGACTGAGGTGATAGGCTGGATAAATGAAGACCTTGCGAGGAGCCTTTTAGAGCCCCACGTTCTGATAACATCTCCGAAAGGAGTATGAAACCCAGTTGAGTTAAGACAATTTGACTTACTTACAGCTACAAGTGTTACAGTATGGAAACACTTCTAAGCATGCAATGCATTTTCTTTTGTTTGATAGATGTAGCTAATCTTCTAAATAGACATTTTGGGCAAGTAAATATAATTTGTCTTCTAGACAAATTCCAAACTTTTTTCCTGTTAAACGTAGGGATTTCATGTTGATGCAACTACATAAACAACAGGTTTCCATTTCAATTAGTCAAGATAAAAGTAAGGAACTGCTTTCTTTCTTTTTTTTCCCCCTTTTTTTTTTACTTATATGTGATTACATGCAAACTTGTATGTGATTACTTCCACACCTTAACCCACACACATTCTTTATTAATATTCTTCCTCTAAATATCTGTAAAATATTTAGAGGTAAATACAGATAAATATCTGTAAGATATTTCAAGATGTAAAAATGTCTGTACAGTATTTTTTTATGTTTTTTAAAGAAGTCTCTTATGCTCTGCAAGGCTGCATTTATTAGATCAAAAATACAGCAGCCATTACTCCAGTCTTCAGTGTCAAATGATCCCTCAGAAATCATTCTAATATGCTGATATGGTGCTTAAGAAACAGTTCTTATCATTACCAATGATGAAAACAATTGTGCTGTTTGATATTTTTATGGAAACCATGATATATTTTTCATGATCCTTCAAGAGAACAGCATAACCTTATCTCTTACCATATCTCCACTTTATGTTGCAATTATTCTGCTTATTTTACATACAAATACAAGAAGTTTTTATCAGTAGTAGTCCCATATTCATAATTGAGACCACAAAGTCTGTTTACAATGTCTACCATTGTAACTTGGTTACATCTGCCAATTTCTGTATACAGTGTGTACATATACTGTATATACATAGCGAGAGAGTGTATCTTGTAATATATATACATAAACATACATCATACTTTATACTCTGCACAACTCTGGGTACATTGGATTGATTTTAATAACTTAAATGTACTTGTAGTGTGCACCAAACATACATAGGAATATACAAGTATCGGATTGGGACTCGGTATCAATATTTAATGACTCAGATCGGATCGGGGGCACAAAAAAACGGATCAGGACATCCCTATTTCAAACAGAAATCGTTTGTAACACTATCACGATCTCTGTCACTTTTGATCGATTTAAACCTTCCTTGCTGAATTAGTGTTCATTTATTTAAATAAAAACATTTTAAAATAATAATTAATATTAGTGCTGTCAAACGATTAATCACGATTAATCGCATCAAAAATAAAAGTTTTTGTTTATATAATATATATGTGTGTGCTGTGTATATTTATTATGTATATACAAATACAAACGCATGCATGTATATATTTAAGAAAAATAGGTTATGTTTATATATTAAATATATTTATATATAATATAAAATATAAGAATATAAATATATAAATGTATATGCATGTAAATATTTCCCAAATATATACTGTATGTGTGTGTATTTATATATACATAATAAATATGCACACTACACATACATATATTGTGTAAACAAAATTTTTTATTTCGGATGCGATTAATCGCGATTAATCGTTTGACAGCACTAATTTTAAAATATGTTCAAATAGGAAACAGTTATTTTAAATAGTATTTTAAATTTGGATCAAATAAATGCAGGCTTGGTGAGCAGAAGATACTTTAAAAAATTTGACTGGTAATGTATACTGTATATATATATTTTGAAATATTTTTACGATTTAAAATAACTTTTCTATTTGAACATATTTTAAAATGTAGTTTATTTGTTAAGTAATGTGGCATAATAGCAGGAGAGAGGCAAAACCAAAATAAGTCCGAAGAATAAATCCATAGAGCCAATGAGGATCCAGGAGCAGGAGGAGCCAGATGTTGGTCAGGAGACCAGCCAGGACGAGGCCCCAGGGCTGAGTTGAGGGAGGAGCCACAGTGTTGAATTGGCAGATGACACCCTGTGGACGAGCGATGGAGACTGAGTCACTGGAGATGGAGACCCAGTTGGAGCAGCGAAGATTGAGAGACAGGGTGACACACGAAGGCCAAGGCGGAGCTGACGGCTCATGCGAGCGAGGCGGAGATGGGGACCTGCAAGACCGCGGCAGATCCGGAGCAACTGAGGACAACGGTGGAGCCGGAATGAAGAAGGAGCCAGATGGATCCTGAGGGATGGAGGGACGAGGCAAAGCCGGAGGAGTGGGATCCCATAGCGGAGGAAGGTTGATGACTGACCAAGGAGGAGCCAGAGGGACGAGGGAGCCCGGTGGAGCTAGTGGGTTGATGGGCCACGGTTGAGACAAGGGAGCAAGGAGCCAATTCGGAGCCGATGGGTCAGAGGGCTGAGGTGGAGTCCGGGACTCGGAGGCGGAGACAGGGGATCTTCATGTCTAGATCATGTCATGTTCAG
>NW_015635305.1:1046359-1053358 GCF_001515625.1 Sinocyclocheilus rhinocerous
ATTATTATTATTATTATTATTATTATTATTATTATTATTATTATTATTATTATTATTTCTGCAGTTTAGCGGCATCTGCTGTCAGAGAGTGAAAGTGCGCTTTCATCCAGAGCGTCTCTCATGTGTTCCGCATTGTGCTTCTCGTCCGCACTTGTTTACATCAGAGCTTGCACGCGTCTTTGACGCAGCATACAGCGGTGTTGTGCATTTTGACCAGTTTATGGGAAAAATATTCTTAAAATGCATTCAAAATTCTGAATAATTTGTAATATATAATTATTCACGGTATTTAGAAGTGCCCACGATAACAATATCGTGCATATTCATTACCGTGATATATCGCATTACCGAATACTGGCACAAGTCTAATATATATATATATATCACATATAACATGTATTGATATTCTTGTGTTATATTTCTAAATTCTAGAATTCTACAAAAGCTATCAGCAGTGCCTCTGAGAAAAAAAATTACAGTTCATCGACTTGCTTCTGGTTGTGTGACGGGTGAGAATCTGCAGGTTAGACTCATGGGCCCCTTCTTGAAAAAACTGTCCTTAGGGCTTCAATTAATCATCACAGTCATTAGACTTGCCTGTCAAGCTGTGAGGCCCTGTGTGCTCAGTCAAAGGGATTTGCTTTTAAGCTAAACAAATGTTAGCAGTATGTATTGAGCTAACAACCTGTCTAAGAAAATAAATGTAGCTACAGCTTTTCAATTTTAGTACAGATATCACACTTACTTAAGGCGAGCGGACAAATTGTGTAAGATATCTGTCAGTGCAGCTGTGAACAAAGCTAAATAGATTTGCTGCTTTTCATTCTCTGCATATTAGTTAAAGAATGCCAAACCTACACCGCAAATACTATGATGTCATCTTAAAAAGATGACATAATTGCTTGTGTTTAGTTTTTAAAAGATTTAAGAACACAGCACTTAATTTATAGTAGTATTCATTCATTCATTCATTCAAACGTACATTCATGTGAAAGACAAACATCATATGTGTCCTGGGACAATGTTCCTGCTCTAGGTGAAGGTACAGTAGTTGTTGTGTAAAAGCCACTCAAGGCCCTTTGGGGAGTTTCACTACAGGAGGTTGTAAAGGTCTTAACACACGTTCTCCCTTTACTTTTCCCTTGACCTTGCACTAATGTCTTGTAGTAACCAGGCCAATTGGCCTAGAAAGATATTTTTTTTACCTCTGCTGACACCTTAGCTTGTTGCTGTGATGAGAATTATTTGTCTAATGAAGAGGTTTTGAGACAAAACCACAGAGCTGTACTTGTGTTGCTGCATACTGTGCCTCTCAGCCACTACAGGGTTAGTCTTAAAGTCTTTATTTCTATTTCCTAAATATTATATTATTCATATATTATGTTTATTTAATTTCCTATAATATGTATTATTATTATTATTGTATTTTCACGTATCATATGATCTATTTCTCATTGATGTTGGTAAATGTTAAGCTCATCAACCCATTACAGAAGTAAAAGTTATGTCTGCTTGATTTAGACATTTTTCATTTTATGATTAAATCTACAAATTCCCAGAATGTATCTTTGAATATGAATATAAATGTCTGTGAATGAGGGTAAATGGTTTGGCCTGGAATTCAGTTTTCAGGTGGGTTAAAGGTTTTGATATTAATTTGTGAATACGAGTCAGCAGATGTCAATCAGCTTACATTGCTTGGTATTAAAAATAACAATGAACAAAGAAAACATTCCTTAATGAATATCTCCAGTCAACACGTAGTCTGGCCACCTCTTCTCTAGTAATGTACGTACAGATAGCATAAACCTGTCTATAGTCTTGTATTCTTTTTGTCTGTTTCTCATTTCCCCTCACTGCATTTGTTTTTATTCCAAATCTGATACAGCAGGCAAAAGTCTGCATGGTTGTGGATTCTTGCCCTTCCACAAATTTCTTTGAATGGCAACATGTTCATTTACATACACACATGCAACACCATTTAAATTTGGGGTCAGTAAGATGAACAATAAAATGTCTCTTATGCTTACCAAGGCTGTATTTATTTGATCAAAAATACAGTAAAATAGTAATATTGTGAATATTATTACAATTTAAAATAACTTTTATTATTTTAATATACAGTATTTTACTTTTTTATTTATTATTTACTTTACTATTTGTACAAAGTACAGAAAAATTAACAAACAACACCAACAACAACAAAAAAGGAATGTACCGAAGCCAAATACAGATATATGAATAAACATGGAATGTGTAGTGTAAACATTTTCCACAGCCTTTCAATAGCCTATATGATAGGGAGAGAGAGAAAAGTAACAATAATATTAACAAACAGTTGGGATGTATACTAATAATGATAATAATAATATACAGTTGTGTATACAATGTATTTGGATATAGTGTAGACACATTTCTTGTAACACTGATGATTAGAGAGTGACAAATTATAGAAGGTGAGGCATTGGTAATAAAATGTAAAAAAAAAAAAAATCCTGCGCTGCAGTGTGCCATTTGTCATTTGAAGCGGGACACAGATTATGGCTTAGGGCAGTGCATCTGTCCTGCAAGTAGCTAAAAGCCTCCCCAGCTGAGCCTGCTGATTTAGCCGCTGGAGCAGAGGTCAACGCCCCCCCCCATTACTCCTCTCCACCTACTTTCTCTCTCTCTCTTTATCTCCCACCTACTTACACACCCTAACCCACTGCTAGTCTGTATCTACATTAAAAGTGCTGCTCTGTTTGCTAATGCACACTCCCTAGCTTAGCACCCACTTAGCAGTGTCTCCTGATTTCCTGTGACAGTCCCTGCTAGCTAAGCCCTGCGTCTTAGCGGGTGACTAAATGAAACATATTGACTTCCCACTGGGCTCAACCCTTGTTGTTTTGACAAATCCTCCTTTGGTGCTGATCAATCAGGGCTTCTCAATGGGGAGTGGAACGCTCCCAATATTTCATTCCCTAGTGTGTTCGTACGCGGGGCTGCGGGGCAAGCGGGCGTATTCAATTTGGGCTCGTAAGAGCTGCCCGTTCAGTCCGTCCCCGTAATTTACCTGCCGTGCACGCACGACTCGGATGAAAAGGAAAGGGAAGATCATCAGCCCCCCTCCCACAATGCTGACATAAGTTACAAGCGAAAATTTTAATTAGTGGGGCGGCGCACTGCGATAATTCACTGCCTCTTCTGTCTGTTTGCTTGTTTGTCATTGTGAGCTTCTATTCATTGCATCTGGCATCTGCATGCCCTGGGAGGAGAGAGAGATGGCAACAAAACCAGCATTTAAACTCTGGGGAAAAGAGGAACTTATCTTGACGTTGTTCAGTGATTCAGGAGGATTACAGACCTGCAGCAATAAACAGCAGACTAATAATATAGACACTTCCTTTCGTAGTTAATACTTTACAGTGTTTATTTGTTTCTGCTTTCAGACATTTTAGACTGTTTCTTTTTTGTTTTGTGTCATTTAACCTATTTTCAGTTTTTAAGAGTGTGTTAATCGTACAGACAAAAATAAACATATACTGTAAGGTCAATGATTAAAAAAAAGGTTTGTTTGGTGTTTGTTTAAAGTGATACTTTACCAAAAAATTAAAATTTTCTCATTAATTACTCATTCTCATTCCATTCCAAATGTATATGACTTGGTATGGTAAATGATGGTAAACAATTTTTAAAAGTCGGTGGGACCCCCATCATTGCAGCTTCAAAAACCATGAAAAACGAACATGACGGGAATCCATACAATCCCAGTTGATGATTCAATGTCTTCTAAAGCATTTTAGAAGCATTTTGTTGTTTGTGGAACAAAAATACTAATATTTTAAACTTTTTTAACTATAAATCATCTGTTCCCAGCTTGAAACTTGAAAGTCCACGCTTGAAACTCCAGATTTCTTATCGCACAAGCTTCATAATGTACTTATATCACGCTTCACAATGTTCTAATTTTTACATCAGGCGTGAACTCATGAACCCACTTATGACCATTGGCCCAAAGTGATGGTTTATAGTTAACGTTTGTTTTTAAATATTCATATTTTGTAGCAATTTCAAAATTATTATTTTTTTCATTGAGGATTCCTGTCATTCACTCAGGGCCGTTTCTAGCCAATTTGACGCCCTAGGCGAAATCCCTATTGACCCCCCCCCCGACACCAGTTGCTTGTCACATTCATATTGGTTGTCATAGTAACGACACTAATTTGTGGAGATTCATAGCTCGCCTATGCCTAGAAACGGCCCTGCATTCACTTGAGTGTTTTTTGAAGCATCAAGTTTGGTGGTCCAGTACACTTGCATTATATGGATTTCTGAAAATCTTTGTTTGTGTTCATCCAGTGAAAGAAAGTAATAAACATCTGTGACAGCATGAAGCATGAATTTTCATTTTTGAGTGAACTATTCCTTTAAGCCTTTCAGGTGCTTGCTTTCTATCCTAGCTAACCTGACTGAATTTGATGCAAATTCAAAGTGGAATTGAATTAAGTAGACATACGTCTGTCGGCGAACAGCAGCAAATAAAAAGACGTGTGGTTCACATTTATGTCTTGAGTCAAATCCTTTGTTATGAAACATAAAAACTCTGGCTATTTCCAGAGAACTGTTTCTCACCGTTCAGCAAAATTTTGTGTTTTATGTCTTATTACCAAGTTGGCCCTGAGACGATTGTGAAAAATTTGCAGGAGCTGGTGTCATGTCAACAGGAAGTGATCAAGACCATAAATATTTCACCTGGAAGAGTGTGTAATCACTGTGTTGCTTGAACTAGACTACTGTTCTGTGCGTCCCCTGCTACTGTTCATCATTTATTTACCTCGCAGTCTGTTTGCAAGAGCCTCGTAGCTCTGCAGCACTTGAAAGCACGGGACTAAGAAACAGTTGCAGGGGGCTGTAATCAAAGACGTACGACCACCCCTATCGTTCCCTCCCAGAATGTTAATAATGTCAGTCTCCACCTCCCAATCTGGTCTATTTACCACCGGAGTCTGAGCGATGGCTTGTGCCTTGTCCCAGACCACCTCAGGCCCCTTGCTGGCCTTTGCTCTCTCTCATTGTCCTCCTCCATGTTAGGCGGGTATGCAGTGACATGCCGTCTAGCTTGTTAGCGACCCATGAGTTCAAACTGTTGCCATCTGGCCTGCTGGCTCTTACCCTGAGTGCTTTATCTTGTGTTAGTCTCTGCTGGATGTTCAGATTTTTCAAAAGACTGCGGGTGGAGCTCACACAGAGAGATGCTTGGAAAGGATTTGGTTTGGTGGGACTCTCAAAACTTTTTGATACTATTTTTATTTCCATAAAACCTTTTTACACAGTGTTCTGAATAGTCAGTGAATGACAACATCGTGTTTTTTAAATATGCATTAAGCATTGGGCAAGCAATTTTACCTGTTACTGTTGCTTTACTAAACTGTTTTCTCTGCGGTTTAGCATATGTGCTCTGACACATTGATGTCACATGGGCATCCTTCTTTGGTCATAATTTTGCGGCTAATATTTGCAGCATATGCAAGTTCAGTCCAAACCATTGCATCGACAGTATTTCCATAAATTTGCGTAATGCAACAATTTTCCGTGAACAAAAGATAATTTAGAAGTCATATTGTTGTGTTTCTAGCTTTCATCATGCTCTGCTGATTTTCATATAAATGTCTTTTCTAAGGCACTCAGGTTTGTGCCGAGCATTATGTTAGCACAGAGAGAGAGAGAGAGAGAAGAGCTTTAGTGGATATTCATTTATGGCTTGCATTTTAGGGGGGAGCTTGGAAAACAATGAAATATTTATCATGGAAAGATGAATGGCACAGACAGGGAGAGGGCACTAAATTATAAAGGAAAGGTTAGGATCTAATTGAATTAGGATGTGTGGAGAGCACGAGCTAGCCAACTGCTGGGGTTCACAGTGGCTGCCACAAGTCTCCCCATCACTCTTGGTTTCACTCATCTGCCTCACTGACTCGGTTAATGCATAGTAATAAATCACATTACAAATTATTAAACATTTATTTGTTACAAATGAAAAGATTTTAGCAGGGATCATTGCAGCTTACATTAATTTAAAAGGTGCTGCAATTAAAAAAAACGGATTTTATGCTCAGATTATGTATATATAGTTATATCTGTATAGAGAGAGAGATTACAATATCTTAACAGTTAACATAAAAAAAAATCCTACAAAGTACAAAAATTATCAACATTTTCTTGGGAATTTGGTATACCTGGTTTGAGCTCAAGTCAATAATATTTAGTTGAATGCAATAACATTTTAGCATTTTCAGGAAAAAAAAACCTCTCTGGATCGAAATGACTGATACAACATGAGGGTTAAGTAAAAAACAATAGCTATGCTTCATCACTAGTTTTGTTTAATTGTCATATGAAGTGTATGAATGATGCAGAATAAAGGGAGAGAGAAAAAATTAATAGAAATAAAAACTGTTGTAAGTTGTCTCTTTTTTAAAAATCTATTATAAGTTTTTTTTTAAATGCACTTTAAAAATAAAAATGAAGCAAATTAGACCTTGAGGTACAGTAGATGCCGTATTAATCTGTACAAACAAGGCTGTGAGAGATTGTAATGAAAATAAGGTTGTGAGGAATAGACGTATAGTCTATATGCTTTATAAAGGTCCAAATCAAACTGGAATTTTTTGTCTAGTTAAAGTTTTGTAGAAAGATGTTTCATCAGCTGAACAATTGGCAAAGGTCTAAGGTCCTGACTAAGGTCTGTTGGCATTGGTTTTGGCCGATAACTACGGAGCCCTGCACATGACATGCAAGAAAAAATAAATAAATCGTGTGCACGATTTACTAATTTGTTCCCTCGATGTAGTAAAACGTGCACATGATTACTATTTCGTTCCCTCGCTTTGCTAAATCGTGCACACAATTTACTAATTCGTTCTCTCGATTTATAAATTGAGTGCACGATTTAGCAAATCAAGTGAACGAATTAGTAAATCGTGCGCACAATTTATAAATCGAGGGAACGAAATAGTAAAT
>NW_015635305.1:1056028-1072011 GCF_001515625.1 Sinocyclocheilus rhinocerous
TTTCGTTCCCTCGATTTGCTAAATCGTGCACACAATTTACTAATTCGTTCTCTCGATTTATAAATTGAGTGCACGATTTAGCAAATCAAGTGAACGAATTAGTAAATCGTGCGCACAATTTATAAATCGAGGGAACGAAATAGTAAATTGTGCACATGATTTAGCCTACTATTTTTTTCCTGCATGCCATGTGCAGGTCTCCGTAGTATTATACAAAAATTGTGTATTGTCATTTTAATCTAATACTATATATTCTTTTACCCTAAAAATCTTTGTTAGACATTTTATTGCCAGCTATCCTTTTACTTTTATTTTTTTTATTTTTTTTATTTGTTTGAATCATGTTGACGAAAGAGCCTCTAACTGGTGGGAGGATTAAGTGTATCACTGAATGGAATTATGTTGTAAATGACAGGGAGGGGTAAGGACCCCCCTGGCCCCCTGGTCCCCTGGCCCCCTTGCTCCCCTCCTCAGTGTCGTGGTCCCATCTGGTCCTTTAAAGAATACCTAGCGGTAATTACCCCCAGATGGCTTAGGGGCTTTGCACAGGCCGCCCAACCAGGTGCCAGCAAGTCCTGCTGGGTCGCTGTATTCGCTGCCAGCCCCCAGCAGCACCACAAAGTGGACCAAAGCTCACTGAGTATTTTTTTTAATAATTTTTATTTATTTATTTTTACAGGCATTTAAGCAAATAGAAGCCAAAAAAAATCGGACAGGACAGGACATCAGAGAGGGAAGGGAAAGTTGGTAGACTGGACAATGATGTTATTTTCATGTTTCTTTTTCCTTGGAACTGTTTCTTTCACAAGGGCAAAAGGCTGCACAGAAGGGTTTTTTCTTTGAGCTGCAGAAGTGTATGAATTTGATCAGTTCTCATCTACATGCGTTTTCACTGCAGATACAGTCATACTATTTTTTTTCCTGCATGCCATGTGCGGGGCTCCGTAGATAACTGATCTGCAACTATTTGAGCAGATTAATCAGTAAAACTCTCACATCAGCAAGTATCCAAGTTATTTTTTCACATTTTTTTTCAAAAATAAACCAGCAGAGGATAGTCTTCTTGCAAATGTGCATGCTTGCTTATGTTGTTTTCATTCAAAAAGGATTATAGAATTGGGGACAAAAGTGACATTATTCATAATTAGTTATTTTAATACATCAACAAATCTTCATTTATAGATTTATCAGTACAAAGTACCTGCTTAGGGGCCCCCTGGGGTCCATGTTCCCCTAATTGGGAATCGGTGATTTAGAATATTGCATTTTCCAATAGAATTTTCAGACTCTGTAAATAGAGGCAGACAAAACAAGATGGCACCACTTTGTACTTTTTAAAAGAACATATTTTCATTTCTGTCCATTCCACCCTCCCTTTCTCAGGAATAACCTCATTAGAATTGAGGGAATCTGATTGTGTATTCCCGTGAGATTAACATTTTACTGCTTAATTTAATTTGAGGGGCTGGCAGAGCAGGGTAGCGTTCAGAGTGGAAAGAAAGAAAGAGAAGCGTGTATCCATCTAACAGGTGGCTGAATCGACCTCAGCTGGTGCCACCTCGGCCTCTGACACTGACCTTGCTCAGAACAAGCTTAGCTTAGTCTCTCTCTCTCTCTCCTCCTCTCCTTTCCTGTCTTTCTCTCACTCCACTCCTCTCTCTCTAAACAAATAACACGTCTGCTTTCAAGGGGGAGAAGATAGAAAGACACTAAAGGGGAAATATGTTACAGTACTTGCGGTGGCGGAAAGCATTTGAGGATGAATAATTTCTCCCTGTCTCTGGAGAGACGTCGCTGTATTTCTTTCTCTTTTTTTCTTTTAAGGAGAGGGTGGATTTACATAAAAGGAGCAGCGACCATAGCGCACTGAAAGAGCCTCTAACTGGTGGGAGGATTAAGTGTATCACTGAATGGAATTATGTTGTAAATGACAGGGAGGCCTAGCGGTAATTACCCCCAGATGGCTTAGGGGCTTTGCACAGACCGCCCAACCAGGTGCCAGCAAGTCCTGCTGGGTCGCTGTATTCGCTGCCAGCCCCCAGCAGCCCCACAAAGTGGACCAAAGCTCACTGAGTATTTTTTTTAATAATTTTTATTTATTTATTTTTACAGGCATTTAAGCAAATAGAAGCCAAAAAAAATCGGACAGGACAGGACATCAGAGAGGGAAGGGAAAGTTGGTAGACTGGACAATGATGTTATTTTCATGTTTCTTTTTCCTTGGAACTGTTTCTTTCACAAGGGCAAAAGGCTGCACAGAAGGGTTTTTTCTTTGAGCTGCAGAAGTGTATGAATTTGATCAGTTCTCATCTACATGCGTTTTCACTGCAGATACAGTCATTTGTAAAGCAAAGTGGGTTTTAATACTGAAAAGCCGCCATATTGCATTGATCTGTTTTGACTGACCAAAAACTAAGATAAAGAGAGGCAAGCAAACTGAAACCTGTATTGATCACTCTGCTATTTTCTCTCAGGCCTCAATACTGTACCTGAAGGCATCTGTCTGTGTTTGGCAACAAGTCTGTTTGGATGGTCTCAAGTCACCATAACACAACAAAAAAAGTGCAACGTAAGCAGCTATAATGCCTATGCTGAAACAGGAGCTTCACTTATTTTATTATTTTTTCGCACTTTTGGTAAAGCAATAGCTCTCAAGCCGCCTTGCGATATAGTGATTTTCCCATAAATAATGAGTGCTATTAGGCTCCGCTTTGCATTAAACCCTTAAAATCACTGTAACATATGGACTCAGGTGGCGTATTGTTTTATTTATAAAATAAAGATACTATGATAATAAAAAACTAAAAGCGTTTAATGAAGAATTATAAAATTATATAAAATGTATTGTAACCAATATATCAAATATATTATATAAATCTAATCAATATTATTCATTGCATTATTTAAGCCATTTATTAATAGTGTTTATCAGCATAAACAATTTCCATGTAGTAATATTCTTTATACTAACACAGGGTTTTTTTACAGTTGCCAGGCAACAAAGTAATTTGGTGCATTAGTATGGAATGTGCCATCACAGGTATGTGTTTATAATCAAAGACTTTAAATGCAGCTCATCCGATCAGAGTTTTCGAGTTAGAATCAGTGGCTCACTTGTGTTCAGATGAGAGTAATAGTGACTCTGAGTAGAATTGATTGTCTTTTTTTGCCATTACATTGACTCTGACCTTTAAGCCAATTTAGTCATCTATCCAAAGCAAAATGATTTTCCTCCTTTCTTGTCAACATTAAACCTTCAGAGGAAATCAAAGTCTGTAATCACTGTCTCGCAGTAAACACCCTACGAATTATAAAACTGCACTGTTGTCAAAGACCTACCTATAGAGAATGTTCCAACAATGCAAAAATCACAATAGTTTCTGCAGGCAAACCTAGTAAGATAAATGCTGAACCAGCATCAAAAATTAAAAGTGTGATATAGTGGTAAATTGTTTGTTATTTAGCTTGGGATTCAGTATCCTGTATCCAAGGTTATTTCACAATGTAATATTACTCCTATTTATATTCCCATTAACAGTGGGAGTGTTTAGTGCAGTTCACACTTATTGTGTTTAGCATCACCGTCTCTCAATAGACATAACGAGCCTGTAAAATCATCATGATTCTTCATCTAAAAATGCACGCACAGACTTTATTAATATAATCTGACCTACTTTATTATCGGATCTCTCAATGACTCTAAATGGGCTATTCTGCTTTTGTGTGCAGCCGTGTTTGCTGGAGTATATTTTATGCAGGGTCCCTCCTCTAACAGCAAATGTTATTCAGCCTGCTGGTCGCAAGTGAATGCTGCTCCTCTTTCTGTAAACAATAGACGCTTGACCCCTGCCACAGGCTCACATAAAACTCCAGTGCCTCTCTTCTGCAGACTGCTGCCTTTAACGTTATTCATAGAGGGCTGTTACAAAGGTATGATTTGAAGGCCTTGTTCTGCATTACATTCACTCAGGCAGGACAGTCATGTTGCTAACGGATACAATTTCACATCTGTTCCTGAGTAATTTTGTTTGCAGTAGCCTAGCATGTGGTTTAATTCATCAAATATGGCAACTACAGATTTTTGTGGTAACACTTTTGACAGGTTACACTTTATTTTAAGGTGTCCTTGTTACAGTGTAATTATACATATAAGTACTAAGTAATATTAATTAACTACATGTGCTTACTATAGGGTTAGGGCTAGGATGAGGGTTTGGTTTAGGGTTACTTGCATGTAATTATGCATAATTTATTGTTATTATAATAGTGAGTACATGTAACGTGTAACAAGGACACTTTAAAATAAAGTGTTACCTTTTTACATAACAGTAAACAAGCCAGAAGAAATACCATTAGCAGATCACAGTTTTTGACACTTTTTATGTCCCAGGGGTTATTATTATTATTATGATGATGATTATTATTATTATTATTATCATTACAACAGCTACAATATACTTCATATATATGGGGTGTATGAAGGTTACATTAAAAATGTATTGGTGTTATTATAGTATAATTGAGATACAATACTAGTAGTTTTAATTAATATTTTGAATCAGTTTTTTTAAGTTTTGGTCATTTTTGTGTGTTTTTATCATCATCTTTTTTTATTTTTAGTTATTTTAATTCATCAGGTTAAACTAAATTAAAATGATAAAAAAAAAGTTAGCTTATATTTTATGTTGTTTCAACAAATTTAATGTTTTTTTTTTTAATCCCTTGTTTATCCCTTGTTATAAACTTATTAATTATTACATGCTTACCATGTCACCTGTGATGCTTGTATATCCTCTGCTGGACATTGTTATTAGATAAATTAAACGAACTTTCAGTGTAAAAGAATGTTTTTAAAGGGGTGTAATAAGTCCAAAAGTTCATAGGACCAAAAGTACCCAGAGTTGAATTCTAACCAGCATTTACAATAAACAGAATGCTGTGTTTTAGTTCTGCTCTCTACAGATATTTCTCAAAAGGCATTTTGTCACTGTACTTTACATGGGGCAACTACCATGTGGAATAGACATTCAGTCATTAAGCCATTTGCTCAAGATGCATGCAACACTTTTTTTGGTAACACTTTATTTCGATAGTCCACTTTAGACATTCTATTAACATTAAGTAACTTTGCTACTGCAGTTCAACAGAAATGATACTAAGGCACCTTTTATGCTAGCACTCTGCTGTATGGCTGCAGCAAGGCCGGAGGGGGATTTGAAGGAGGCAGACTCCATCATTGGTCTAGAGTGCTATTGATTCTTTATTAAGCCAGTGAGCAGTTCATAGGGGGATCTTTGGGTCCCCTTCACGCAGTCATCCTTGAGAGGAGAGTGCCGTTTATCTGTTGTGACAAAGTGCTGGTTGGACTAGGAAAATTTCTCTTCAAAAGTACCCCTTAGAAAACCTCAAGCACCATTGTAATTGCAGGGTATTCCAAAAAGAATCAACTCTATATTTTTAAGATCATAATTGAAAACATGTTACTTTTAATATTCTAATGTGCAAATAGGCATATTTTTATTTAAATATTAATGTGTGTGCATATATATATATATATATATATATATATAAGCAACAGTCCAGTTCTTTTTCTCCGTAGCCCAGGTAAGATGCTTCTGACGTTGTTTCTGTTTCAGAAGTGGCTTGGTAGCCCTTTTTCTGAAGACGTCTGAGCGTGGTGACTCTTGATGCACTGACTCCAGCTTCAGTCCACTCCTTGTGATGCTCTCACAAGTGTTTAAATCGGCTTTGCTTGACAGTATTCTCAAGCTTACGGTCATCTCTGTTGCTTGTGCACCTTTTCCTGCCCAATTTCTTCCTTCCAGTCAACTTTGCATTTAATATGCTTTGATACAGCACTCTGTGAACAGCCACCTCTTTCAGTAATGACCTTCTGTGACTTACCCTCTCTGTGGAGGGTGTCAGTGATTGTCTTCTGGACCATTGCCAAGTCAGCAGGCAGCCCCATTATTGTGGTTTCAAAGAACAAGAGATACCCGGAATTTATACTGTATGGATGGTCATTAAATGACACTCAAATGTAAATATTGTAATATTTTGAGATACTGGATTTTTGACTTTAATGAGCTGTAAGCTCTAATCATCAAAATCAAAACAAAAAAAATATTTGAAATGTTTTACTTTACATGAAATGAATCTAAAATATATGAAAGTTTCACTTTTTGAAATAAGTTACAAAACAAAATTAACTTTTTCATGATATTCTAATTGTTTGAGATGCACCTGTATATATTTAAAGAGAAAAAGAGCAAGAAAAATATAAAGTAGTACTGTCCCTTTAAAGGAAAAGAGTGCAATGTTTTTTCCCCTCTAATCTATGATAGATGCCCTAATACCATAATACCTTGGCATGCTGTTGTTATTTTTCTAAATATTTTGCAGCACCAGAGGTAAATGGAGGTAATCTCATGTTAGAAACAAGGGATTGCAGGAATTAAAAGCCAATCAAAACAAAAAAATACACATGTATTTGTACTATTACTCTATCACTCAAGCAAATACTCTTAAAGGTGTAGGCCTAATACTTTACAAGGATTAACCTTATCGTATAATACATGAAGGAACTAAGCAATTCATGGCCTTGCTGCTGTATTACACGTTCGAGAAAAGGTCAAGAGAAAATGCTTTTTGTATTGTGCCTCATAGCTTCTGGAACTGTAAGGGTTTCTAAGTGTATTCAACCAGACTGATTAACTTAGATTGCAGAGTGTGGTGTCATCTGGAACAGCGCAGTCAAGACTCACCCACCCTCACACTCAGAGGCTGCTGAACCTCTGACTGGTCCTGTGGTGTCTGACATATGCTAGACCAGACACCAGCAGACGTCTCCAATGGCTTTGCCCTGATTATTGAATATTGGAGGATTTTTCTCCCTGCTTTGAAATAGTAGATGACAGTATGGGAGGAGCGACATGTCATAAAACGTGTGTCCTCTGCGTACATGTTATTGTGCTTCTGAAACAAGCTCTCAGTGTTAATTTCTTGATTTTTGTTTTCTCTTTTCCATATATACACAGGAAAAAAATGTGGTTTTGAAACCTTCACTCAGAAATTGCTAGTAAATTTTAAAATAACATTCTTAAGATCTGCAGTGGAAACTTTGCTGTTGTCAGTGTGATGGGGGCATTTTAAAAATGTGGGTTAATTAGTCTTGAAACGTTTTCCCTGCTGCAACAGCTGTGGCATAATTGATAGAGTGCTATTTACTTCACAGAGTAAAATTATGCATGCAACACACTTAAAAATATACAATTATAGCTGTGTAGTAATGTTGAAAAGGTTGTGTCAGTTACATTTGCGTGATGTAATTAATGCTACCTAGACTTGGGAGGGGTTCAGCTTGGCATGACCATGGCACAATAGATGGGAGTGGAGAAAAGAGGATAAGCAGACACACAATTAACGCTGGAAATGGACCGCTATGATTTTGGAGGGTTATTCTGGTCATAAAAAAATGCAAATGCTTTGGATGTGTGCTTGTTTCGGGTGAAGCTGTTCAGCATTTTCAGCTAGCTTTTGTTTTGGATGTGCTAGTCATCTCTACTGCAATGAGTGACACTGAAATGTGTTTTTTTTTTTGTGTGGGTTTGTTATCTCACCGTTTCGCTGCTAACGAATTGTGTCACTGGCACTCGGTGTTCTAATAAAAATAAACAAAAGAGCTATGCTTTAATTTCAGGAGTTCATTTGAGTTTATTTGGCACAAGTTGCCATTCTACAGCTCTAGAAATAGAAATGCTAGGTTTCGAAAACATTTTCTTGCATTTAAGAGTAGACAGTTACAGCAGATATCAGATATATATTAGGCTGCAAAAAAAAAAAACATGCACACAAATAATGTGCTAAGATCGTGTTTTCTTTTTTTCTTTTTTGAGTGATCAAAACATCAAAAAATCTTACATTTAGTCTTGCATTCCCTGAACACAGTTTTTTTTTATCCTGTGTCTATCCATTAACAAGTCTCTCACTCCCTTAACATCTAAGGCACAGAAGACCCTTTTTTACTTGCAACTGTTTTTCCCCTACAGTTTCAATTTTGCTTTAATTTGAACTTCATGCCAGAGCTTCAGGAAGGTGAAAGCAAGGTGGGAGTCTTACAAACGCAAGGTGCAAGCGAGAAAAAAGGGAAGAAGAAAAAGAAAACCACACACGCCATCCATTGGTCTTTGTATTGATTCACAGGGGTGTTGAAAAGGTCTTTGGTCATGCCCTTACCAAAGCATACTAATTTGCTCGATCAAGTCTGTCAGAATATCGACTGGGAGGAGGTACAGCGCCCGCCATTGTGTTTTCTTCAGCGGGGAGCCGGTCTGTGAAACAGGATTACCAGAGGTCACGCAGGCAGTGAAAGGATGTCCATCACTTTCTGTCTGCTAATACAAAGGGGCGGGAACTGGGACGTGATTGAGATGTTGAAGACAAGAGGAATGGCAGTTTCAAAAAAAACATCTCTTGCATGCAAATGTCTCACTGTTAATGTATTCATAGCCACCTCACAGAGTTTTAATCACAGTAGATGACTAGCTTACAGTTTCCTGTTGTATTTAAGGCTCAGGTTGAAATTGAACTGTAACACAGCTACAGCCTTTGCTGTACCAGTAGATACACAAATACAGAAAAAAGAAAAAAAAGATGTTCATTATTTCAGCTTTATTGTAACATTTCATAAATTTGACCTTGTCTGTGCCAATGAGTCAATTTTACAAAATGATTAATTTCTTAAAATCATCAAATGCATAATGCAATTTAATGCAGTCTAAATGTTTTAAATTACAGGATAACAGAAAACCTCATGTCAACATTGTGAAATGTTCATGAATACTTGTCTATTAAGAGCAACAAGATTAATACTTTCTAATTATAAATGAAAGCAAAAATCTACCGTGAAACACACTGTAAAAAATGCTGGGTTAAATATAACCCAGCGCTGGGTTAAAAAGGGACAAACCCAGCTATTGGGTTGTTTTGACCCAGCACTGGGTTATATTTAACCCAGCATTTTTTAGAGTGCATACTAGATGTAAAAGTTCTCTTAATTTGAGTGTAGTAAAAATGTGATGCATCAAAGTTCTTAATTTTGACAACAAAAAAAAGAATAAAATGAATTTAATTTCTTTTCATTTCATTTCATTTCTCCGTTATGAGTTACTTAATTGCATTAATTTTGAATTGGTTTGTGCAGTTGTATAAAACAAGTTGTACATGTGATGGTTGGGAAAAACTGGCAGAACTGTGAAGAAGCTCCTTCAAAAACACCTTCAGGTGGTGAGGGTTATGGGTTTCAATTTTGTCAATTTTATGTAAATGTTTGTCTTGCTTTAAAAATTCTGTTTTTCTTCTTAATTTAAAATAATAATTCATTAATTCTCCCTATGTGTGAGGTCCAAATTTGATGTTTATATTATAGATAAATGTTTCAGAGTCCCTCTGTATAACTGTACGTTCCCAGTGACCGTCGGTCGGGCTCTATAAATAAGCCATTGTGTCTGGACTCCTAATGTTTCCTAATCTCTGCACACTGCTGAAATTCTACGCCACATCATCCAACAAACCTCTTTGCTCAACAATGGTTTTTATTATACCCATTATTACAACAAATATCCAATTATCTATTATCTTGTAGATCTGATTATATACCTCTTTGTGGCGGTAAGGTCAAATACTCTTACCTCTCTATACGTGGGACATCTGCCTGTGCTTCCTGTCTCATCTGCAGCCCTCGTGGCCAGCAGCCCCTTTAACCTGATCACATAGGTATTTTGCTTTCATTCGCCCCCTGCGTTTTGTTTGTTTGATTGGCTGAGCAGGTGTTTTATAACCATTAGAGACTCCGTTGCGACCCTATCTCTGAGTAGTAAGCAAATAGAACAAGCAGACAGCCAAGTCATGCAAGTGATTTTTTTTCTCTCAATGGAACCATCTGGTGACTGAGCGAAAGAAAAAAAGGAAACATAAGTTGGTTGTGGTTGTTTACCTTTGGCTACATATTTGTGTTTCAAGGAAACCATGCTGCCTGTCGGTTCGGCAGGTTTTAATATACCTCTTTGTGGCGGTAAGGTCAAATACTCTTACCTCTCTATACGTGGGACATCTGCCTGTGCTTCCTGTCTCATCTGCAGCCCTCGTGGCCAGCAGCCCCTTTAACCTGATCACATAGGTATTTTGCTTTCATTCGCCCCCTGCGTTTTGTTTGTTTGATTGGCTGAGCAGGTGTTTTATAACCATTAGAGACTCCGTTGCGACCCTATCTCTGAGTAGTAAGCAAATAGAACAAGCAGACAGCCAAGTCATGCAAGTGATTTTTTTTCTCTCAATGGAACCATCTGGTGACTGAGCGAAAGAAAAAAAGGAAACATAAGTTGGTTGTGGTTGTTTACCTTTGGCTACATATTTGTGTTTCAAGGAAACCATGCTGCCTGTCGGTTCGGCAGGTTTTAAGGGCTTCATTTGTGTCCTTGTTTGCAGTCAGGAATATAAAATATAATATATATTTCTATAGTATTTTTATGCATTATTCCAAGTATCTGAAAATGATGTCTTTCTGTTCTTTGTTTATTTATTAATGTGCTCTCTTTTTTCCTTTGTTTGTCAGGCGTCCATCAGTCAATTAATGTTATCCCTCAAGAGTCATCACAGCTCATTTTTGTAACTAAAGCAAGTGTGACTCCAGCTTCCTGCTCTCAGTGCTGATAGTGGAAAGACTGAAATGTTTGTTTTGTGTTTTTGCAGTGGTGTCAATAAACATTCAGAGTAGACATTCATCCCTCCTCGTACTGGGCAGACCATTACGCCACACTACTACGTGTAATTATGAAATTGATGATAATTACTGAGTGACTCATTAATCTCGCATTAGACCATTGTGTATAAACTCAATGACATGCAAATCAGTAAAAGGAGAACAGAAGAAGAGGATAAATACTCGAAAAAGAACCGTGAAGAGCAAGTTATTAGCTAATGCAAAATGCCATTTGCAAACAAATGATGCTAGAGATGTTCTCAGAACTTACTTCACTTTTCTTTTCATTTTTTCTTTTTATTTGTAACTGGTGTCAAAGGTGTTTTTTAGGAGATGTCTGAAATCAGATCCCCTCAAGTCGAATGTAGTTTATCACATGGGCATGACCCACTAACCTTTGACAATCATAAACTATTTAAATATGTCATTTGAAAGAGTATGTAGATTGTTTTATCAATTAAAACCCAACAAACTGTGAAATGTTTTGCTTGAAAAGTCTGCTCGATGGTCAAAATCTCATACCTGTTACCATGGGCGACATGGGGGGGGGTCCAGCTTCCTGCTCTCAGTGCTGATAGTGGAAAGACTGAAATGTTTGTTTTGTGTTTTTGCAGTGGTGTCAATAAACATTCAGAGTAGACATTCATCCCTCCTCGTACTGGGCAGACCATTACGCCACACTACTACGTGTAATTATGAAATTGATGATAATTACTGAGTGACTCATTAATCTCGCATTAGACCATTGTGTATAAACTCAATGACATGCAAATCAGTAAAAGGAGAACAGAAGAAGAGGATAAATACTCGAAAAAGAACCGTGAAGAGCAAGTTATTAGCTAATGCAAAATGCCATTTGCAAACAAATGATGCTAGAGATGTTCTCAGAACTTACTTCACTTTTCTTTTCATTTTTTCTTTTTATTTGTAACTGGTGTCAAAGGTGTTTTTTAGGAGATGTCTGAAATCAGATCCCCTCAAGTCGAATGTAGTTTATCACATGGGCATGACCCACTAACCTTTGACAATCATAAACTATTTAAATATGTCATTTGAAAGAGTATGTAGATTGTTTTATCAATTAAAACCCAACAAACTGTGAAATGTTTTGCTTGAAAAGTCTGCTCGATGGTCAAAATCTCATACCTGTTACCATGGGCGACATGGGGGGGGGGGGGTCCATTCAGAATTTGTATGAAACTTTAGTTTTTCGGACACATAGGCTACACTCTGCAAAGTTTCGGGAATGACATCCGCATATTTATGCTGGATTCACTCGAAATAGCAGTGATTGGCAATGGACGGAACATAAAATATGTTGATTTAATTCTGGAACCGGTCCTGGCCAAACCTCCACAGACAACGCGCGTCCCGAGCGAGATCTAATTCACGGACCAAAAGCGTGTGTAAAACTTTATTGAGATCGGAACATATCAACCAGTAGTTTAATTTCGTTTCCAGTAAAGGACGGTACAATGAATGGTATGCGATTTATGACAGAATATAGTCCCACAACTGATCGTTTCTTTTTGGATTGACTGCTTTGATGTGTTGCAATAAGGTAGGGCATTGTTTTGATGCTTGCATCCGAAAAAAATTTTTTTTGTTTTTATTTATTTATTTAATTCATATATATATATATTTTTTTTTTCTTCCCCATGCCTGTTACTGTACAGTACTAGTACACACTAACATATATAGAATACCATCTTAATAGTGAGTGAAGCACATTTTATTCATGCGTGTCATTTGATGATTGAAAGATTGAGCAATGAACCCAGCATTATGCTTTTTTAGATGTATTATATGTGTTGAGTTGCATCTGAGCGGGAATGTTTACCTGAACGCTGCTAGCCTGAATCTATAAGCCCTCAAATGTGTGTGTGACAACAATTCTGATAAAAGCTTGACTCTCATGGCCTCATTTATTTATTTACAGTGATCTGGTCTTAGTGGGAAGCCCCTTTCATGTTGATTGATCACCGCAACATGCTGCAGATTTAACAGCACAACAAACCTTTTTGTACTAATGACCCAGGAGCATTAAAGCTCTGGGGCAATGTCTCCATTCACGCAAAAGTGTGGATTTGCAGCTCAAGTGAGAGAGGGGACTTGGTTTATGTGTTCCTAAGAAGCTGCCCATAATGAACAATTTCTCCTAATGGCAAATTATCCCTGTTTCTCTTTCCTGAAGCCAAGGCCCCTGTAAATTGATGTATCTGTCCTCTGAGGGTTTCACCGTCACATTACGGCATTTTAAAATATTAATATGAGAGTGCATTTAGCCAGGAGTGGCGAGGCACAGCTACGCTCCCGTTGCTTTCATGTAGGTCACAAGAGACTGACTCCCTCTCCCTCTGTCTGTTTTTGTCTGTCTGTTTCATTTTGTCTCTGTCTCCATTCCTCATTCTCTCTCTTTTTTCATCCAGCTAATTCAAAAGTCTAAATGTCTAAACTAAATCTCCAAATGCAACCTATACATATAGGCCTATATATTTTTGCATTATTATTTAGATTTTCAGAAAGTGGAAGAAAGTGCAGATTTCTTCCATTGGCATTTAGTAAGCAATGGTGGAGGTCCCCTTTTCCCAGCCGTGGCCATCTTGCCAGCTCAAATGCTGATTAAAGCAGACTACGTGTCACATCCTGTTACAATATGAGCCAGAATGTGGAATCCTGGGAGATTTGAATAAAGAATACGCTCTGTTTTTCTCTCTCCACTGGAGTCTGAGTGGATAAATGTTTTACATGCTAGTGTTGACCGTCGCCATTGTAATGAGAGCTGTGAAGGACACAGGGATTCACATCTGATGTAACAATTAATGATCTTATGCTTACGCTGATTAAAGCAGACTACGTGTCACATCCTGTTACATTATGAGCCAGAATGTGGAATCCTGGGAGATTTGAATAAAGAATACGCTCTGTTTTTCTCTCTCCACTGGAGTCTGAGTGGATAAATGTTTTACATGCTAGTGTTGACCGTCGCCATTGTAATGAGAGCTGTGAAGGACACAGGGATTCACATCTAATGTAACAATTAATGATGTTATGCTTAAAAAGTGTTGTCATTTTAATTGTTATCTAATGCTCTATTGGCAGTGTTTATTATTTTATGAACTGGGGTTTTCAATGTAAAACTGCAACATACACTGCAAAACGTGACAATGCGAGTAGCTGCTTAAACCTACAGAATGTTTGTTTGTGTAACCTCAAGTAGTCAGATCAATTTAGTCATATGAAATATTTTTGTCTTGAATAAAACCAGTTATTTTACATTTTTTATTTTTCACACGCAACATTTTTTTTCCCAAGTATGTTTTAAGAATTTGTATGAACGTTAAAAAAATAATTATTTAATGCATAGAGATATTTTGACATGTTTGATATTTATGTCAAGGTCAAGAAACTACATATACTAGGAAAAGGATCAGAGATGTCATAAAGAGAGAATGTGTTTGTTGTGAATCACTGTTGACAGAATTGCTTGGGCAGCGTGATTAAAAATTGATAAGGAAACAACCATGTGCTGTGATCTGCCCTCACCATTTTAAGGGGGTTAGAAATACAGCACATATGGTGCTTTATCTCTCAATATCTCAAGCACAAGTGAAATGAAACTATGTTTTTGATAAACACACGTAACGTTTGCAAGCTTTGAAACTAACTTAAACTTGAAACTTAAACTTTGAAACTAAGGCAGAGGAGTATTTTTACCGCCGTGAACACAAACACCAGTGGTGTCATAATCATAAGTACATCCTGTGAAAGCTACCGTTCTAAATCTGAAAGAAAGAACTTACAAATTACTTTGAACTATATTTTTACTTTTAGAAAGTAAAGCTTGAGGTTCTAAATTAGCTTTTTTACATTTGCTAAATTGTTTCAGTTTAATTAAAAACAAGAAAAGTGTAAATATAAAGTTTAAAAAATGTATGTGGGTGTATAAATACCAATAAATGTATAATATACAATAAACACGAACCAGGTTAACACACTCGCTGAACAAAACCCAACAACTGTTGTGAGTTTGTGTGTTGGGCCAGTTTGAACTAGCCTTACAACAAAAACTACATATGTAAACAATGAAATAAATCATTCCCTTTTGCTTTCTATTCTGATTCAATACTACTAGTAGTCCATTGTGTACAATGCTGTGTTGTTTGTCTGTCCTGTAAAGGCAGTTTAGTGTTTGCTTTTATGAGGTACACATGGCAAAGTGCATGCAAACAGAAGAGTGTAATATGGTAATCAAATTAGCACAACACATCAAAGGTCCTGGCTTTTTACAGCGCCAATCTCAGATCACAATTCACAATGGCAAGAGCCAATACAATAAAGGGCTTGGCAGCGTGAGCGATGATCCCGGCAGAGGACTTTAGAGTGGAGCAGTGTTCAGTGAAAAACACCATATCACTCTAAATCCACTTTCAAATTAAGAACATCTTCTGAATATTTATTTGGGAATGCTGATGAGATGTCAAAAGCAACCATAACACCTTTGCTGATGATGTGGGTTTTATATTAAGATGCAAATTCAACTTGATCGTATGACAGTGACATTCGCAAATGTTCAAAGGTTAGTGAACAATGAGATTATTTAAAATTGCTACAGATGTCCGTAACACATCAGTAACTTTTAATAATAAATTTTACAAAAAATATAAATATAAAACTGGTTAAAAGATTAGTAAGTACACATTTGAATAGACTGATATTTCATATATTCATATTGGTAAAAAAAAATTTGCTGTCAAACGATTAATCGCGATTAATCGCATCCAAAATAAAAGTTTTTGTTTACATAATATATGTGTGTATACTGTGTATATTTATTATGTATATATATAAATACAAACACATGCATGTATATATTTAAGAAAAATATGTTTATATATAAAAATAAATTTATATATAATTTAGAATATGTGACCCTGGACCACAAAACCAGTCATAAGGGTCAGTTTTTTCAGCGTCTGAAAGCAGAATAAATAAGCTTTCCATTGATGTATGGTTTGTTAGGATAGGACAATATTTGGCCGAGATACAACTATTTGAAAATCTGGAATCTGAGGGTGCAAAAAATCTAAATACTGAGAAAATCACCTTTAAAGTTGTCCAAATGAAGTTCTTAGCAATGCATATTACTAATCAAAAATAAAGTTTTGATATATTTACGGTAGGAAATGTACAAAATATTTTCATGGAACATGATCTTTACTTA
>NW_015635305.1:1072766-1073390 GCF_001515625.1 Sinocyclocheilus rhinocerous
AAATGTGACCCTGGACCACAAAACCAGTCATAAGGGTCAATTTTTTTAAACTGAAATTTATACATCATCTGAAAGTTGAACAAATAAGCTTTGTTCAAATAATCCATTGATGTATGGTTTGTTATGATAGGACAATATTTGGTCGAGATACAACTATTTTAAAATCTGGAATCTGAGGGTGCAAAAAATCTAAATACTGAGAAAATCACCTTTAAAGTTGTCCAAATGGAGTTCTTAGCAATGCATATTACTAATCAAAAATTGTTTTGATATATTTACGGTAAGAAATTTACAAAATATCTTCATGGAACATGAACTTTACTGAATATCCTAATGATTTTTGGCATAAAAGAAAAATCGATCATTTTGACCCATAACAATGTTTTTTTGGCTATTGCTACAAATATACACTTAAGACTGGTTTTGTGGTCCAGGGTCATATATAAGAATATAAATGTAGAAACATGTAAATATTTTCAAAATATATACTGTATGTGTATATATATATCTTTCTATTTTTTCTATTCTATCTACTTGTTTTTCTTTGTTTGTGTGTGTGTGTATAATATGTATGTATGTATGTATGTATATATATATATATATATATATATATATATATATACC
>NW_015635305.1:1073636-1087610 GCF_001515625.1 Sinocyclocheilus rhinocerous
TATATATACCTTGCTACGTGTACTGCGTTAGGCTAACCGAGACTTGTCATTTGCACTTATATATTGTTGCTCTTTTGTTAGTTTTGACTGCTTTTATTGTCCTCATTTGTAAGTCGCTTTGGATAAAAGCGTCTGCTAAATGACTAAATGTAAATGTAATGTAAATGTAAATATACACAGTGCATATACATATATAATGTAAACAAAAGCTTTTATTTTGGATGCGATTAATCGCGATCCAAAATAAACAGCACTAGAATATGTACATAAACAGCATGTACAGAGCATTGTATAATGTTTTCTAACTTATAAATGAAAGTTATTTATTGATCATTATATTTATAATAAAGCTTGTTAGAATATTTTAAAAAGTGTTTTACGGCTACATTATTTTTATTTAAATTGATCAAAACTGACAGTACAGATGTTTTTAATGTTGCAAAAGATTTCTGTTTCAAATAAAGACTGTTCTTTTTCTCTTTCTATTCATCAAAGAATTATGAAAAAAAAGTATAACAGTTTCCACAAAACTGCTAAAAATTCAGCTTTGCCATCACATGAAAAACAGTTTAAGCTACATTAAAATGTAAAAAAAACATTATTTCAAGTTGTAATAATATTACGCAATATTATTTATATATTTATATATTCATGTTTGCATGCATCTGAACTACTCAGCATCTGTTTAATGTTGTTAATGAATTGTAAAATGTAACCGTCTTTGCAGCTCATCTAAGATGACAGGAAAAAGATGGATGAAGACAATCAGTAAGTTCTACTGAACAGTCGAATGACTTGAGGATGGGAGATTTTATTGCTGTTTTATTAGGATTTCTAAGTATACATATGTTGTAGCTATGACATCTCCTGAATATTAAAAAATAATATATGATACAATAGTTACCCAAAGTATTACAAATAGAATGAGAGTAAGAGAAATCAGTTTTATTTTTGTTGTTTACATGTACATTTTATCTATATCGATCTCTGAATTGCTAGGCAATACTTTATCATGTACTATATTTCCTCAGAATTTACAACAACTCATAGACTTTGAAAGAAATGACCAGCACAGGCTGTAATTTGTAAACCAAGAATATTTTGGATCCATTTAGTTTAAATCACTTTGGTGGATTCCAATATGTTCATTTTTGTAATGTAACAGTGTGAAAATCATCCTTGAAAGTTCTCGGTGAGATGGAGATGGACATGGACATGGAAGCGTGGATGTGGATCTGACAGCAGCCCTGCTGCACTAAATAATTGATTGGGCACTCAGCTGGCTGGGAAAACTTATTAACAGGGGAAAGGAAGCAGATGGTATGAAACTTGTCATCTGGCAAAACAATACCAAAAAAAGTAAGAGAAATTAACTCAAGCAGTCATCGCTCCCTACGTTCTGCCACGCATCCCTGCTAACGCATGCACACATACTCCAACGCTCCTGAGTGTCTCGTAAAACACTCACAGGAGGTGGGATTGCTGTCCGTATCACGGAGGTATTCCCTGTTCACATCTGGACGACTCGTTCCTCGTGTCACCATTAAAGTTTCAGGCGGCGCGTGGCTGAAGATTCCGGGCGGTTGTTCCAGCTCCTGTTCTACATGCTCGGATCCCTGAAGAAGCACTGCTGGAAGGCAGCCATGGGCAACAGCGTGTCACAAAAGCTGGACACGGAGTCTCCAGGTGCTGCCCTGGAAAAGACTCGTGTTCAGTTAGCACCTTGAGGGACTCTGAGCGTGTTCACTTTCTTACTGCATGAAACAAATTGATTGTGTTACAAGAAGATTCATGTTCCTGTGAAGCACTTCTAATAGTCGAGGGAACTTCATAATGATATTCTAATACATTTTACGCATAATAGCACAACTATTGCATAGCTGTTGTGCCAGCGGAGGAATTAAAACACTGTACCACTGGTGCATTGTGATTTAAGGCCTTCCTTTTAATTGCAATTCAGATCATGGCAACCGTTCATCTAAAGTGCTGGTCTGAAAAGAAAGTCCGCCATGATGCTGACCCCCCTGTGCTACACCTAACCTTCACAATAATTGCAATGCACTCGCTCAAGCACAGTTTGGTTTACACCCATCCACAATGGTGCTTATGGAGGTATCTCAATGTGTGGCACACATAATATCTCTTAATTGAAGAATAATTTCCAATGCCCACAATGCTGCTTTTCATGCAGATATGAAATGGCTCTTCTTGTCCCGAGAGACTTGAAGTGGTGTTTTTATCTGACTCTGGCAAAAGTGAGCGTGTGTTTTCATTATGTAGTGGGCCACGAGGTTGCTAATGGATTTAGAATTTTTGATTGGCATGAGTGTTTGCTGCATGTATACGGTTTTTGTTCGATGTTGTTCGCCTGCTTCGGGTATGCTGTTATTAATTCAAATATTATAAATTAAAAACAATGATCTTTCGTGAGGTTATTCTATTATATGCTCTGGTGAGTTTTTTATTTATTTCATCTTCATGTAAAATATAACTTAAAAAGGTATGCATTTTTTCTTTCTGTTAATAGGAATTTAAAGGGGTCATGAACTGAGAAACCAAAATGTCCTTGATCTTTTGACATACAAGAGGTCATTGTGCTATAAAAACATCCTGTAAGTTTCAGAACTCAAAACTTCGTCATTAGTCTAAAAACAGCTTATGTTGAAGGCAGTCTGCCAAAATGACAGCTTTTGGAACGTTCTACTCTTTGATGTAATAGTGTTGCTAAACACCGCCTCCGCAGAAGAAGATCAACACCTGCTTCGACATCACTGCCTGTTTAGCCCCGCCCACCAATTTGCACATGTAGTGTTTACGAGAGAGGCGAACTTGCAGGTCAACGCAGAAACCAAACGATAAAGATGCTCTGAAGACAACAAGACGCTTGCAGTGCCAAGTTGTGGAAAAACAGTGTTTGCGTTGTCTTCCTTCTGATCCCAATGTTAGGAAAGAGTGAATGAACTTTATTTGTAATGAAGATCCAGACTGCGTCAGTAAGAACTTGGTCCCTTGCTCACTTCATTTTACCGTGGATTCATTAAGGCACAATTCGACGCGGGATTTTCAAAAAGATTGAAACTAAAAGATGATGCTGTGCTGACTAAATTGGATCCGACAGTAATGTCGCAAAACAAGTGTGAGTAAATGTTTTCATTACGTGGTCACTATTACTTTGTCTCTTCTTAAAGATCGTTTGATATGTTTGGAGTTATTTATGCCTTTTTGAACTAAATCACAGCAGCGTCAATCTATGAGGAATGCACACTGTAAAACATACACAACTATTAGCCAATCATAGCAGTGGGCGTTTACTTCTGAGTCTACAATCTGCCACGCCTATTCAGACGGAGCGTTCTGATGAGGGGGGTTAAAACAGAACAGAAAATAGCTTATTACTTCTAAATTCTGATGTTTTTTGATGCAAAAAAAATTAAAAGTGCACCTCAGAGATCAGTACACATAAAAAAGGCAGTTCATGACCCCTTTAACAAGGCTGATTTCCAGTCACCAAAATAATATGACTTCATCAATCCATATATACATCCTCCTGAAAATGAACACAAAAACACTATAATTTTTAGGTATTTATATAGCTGAATGAGTGGTCAGAGACATGTCAGTCTCTTTCTGAGTTTGTGTTGATGAGATGTGATAGGCAACCAAGGGTCTCTGCATGGCAGGAAGCCTTTCAGCCCCCTTATAAAAAAAAAAAAAAAAAAAAAACATCAGCTGCAGTAGGCTATTAGTAATTCTTTTCGGCTGCACCTTGAATCTTCTGGCAGAACTAAGTTTTTTTTTCCAAGGTAATATATTCATCTCTGCATTTGTACAGTAAATGTGTCAGTTTTTTAATACCAAAAAACAATTGCAATTGTTAGAAAGTATTTCATTTAACATGCATACAATATCCCTGATTTAATGCCTCATGCATCACACACAGAAGACGTTCCTCTTACAGTAATAATTGACTATAAGCTAACTGTGAAAGGAATCATATAACGCTGTTTGGTGAAAAGCTGATTTTCTTCCATCTTTCTACAGTATTTCTATGAACAATTTGTAATCTGTAATAATTCAGTAGCAAAAAGGTAATTAAGAACAAGCATATTGTGGTGGAGGAGCAGGACATATTTGATATATGCTGTTTCTATTAAAAAAAACAAATCAAATGCAAATGTAAGCAGCAAGCTTCAAGAAATGTTTAATCTGCAACGAAAAGGGGAAAATAACAACTGTACACTGTCAGAAATTTGGTATTTATATATGCACACTACAATTAGATTTTAATATTATTGATTAGTATCATTCAGGTCACCCACAAAGGATGAAACCATGAAATATAAACAAATATAAAACGTTTTTTTTTATTTATTTTTTTTAATAGTTCCATATTTTTCAGTCCATGCTGTTCAGTCCTGCAGGCAGGCAGGCAGTCTTAAACACACTGGCATCCTACATGTTCTGATAAACCATGTTATAAACCACTGCAGAGAGAAAGAGGCAAGTTTCCTAAGACTTCCTGTGCAGGCTGTCATTAATTTAATTCACTTCAGAGGCAGAAAGAGAGGAAGAGGCCCCAGTAATTTTTCACTATTTTCAGGTGTTTAATTTGTGGAAGTTACTATAGAGACTATCTGCAGTCTTACTGATGTAGCCTTTACTTAAAAGCTGTCATCGGGGAAAAGTCCATTTGTAAATTTTGTCTCCAGCATACTCAGAGGGACATGCACAGCTCCCCTTACAGACTGTCTTAACTATTAGTCTAAACATAACATTTGTCAGCATGTCATTTCAGCACCTTAAAGCAATTGCTTCAAGTTTTTCTAACATGGCGTTAGAGGCCAAGGGTGAGGAGCAAGTCCTTTTTTCCTAACAGGAGGATGTCTGTTCTTTATCAGACTTTACCAGGCACCAAGTTACTGGACATAGATTAAACTTTGACTAATATATCAGGATTTCATTGTCTCTTAAAGAGATTTCTGCCAAAAATGAACATTCTGTTATTATTTGTTTACTCACCCTATTATTTACTCACCCTTACCATCACCCCAACCCCATATCCTGGTGATATTTAAGCTTTAAAAAAATTAAAATTACAAGTATTACAAATGTTTCATATTGCTTTAGAAGACTTGGAATACAAAGCATTTCTTTTTGTGTTCCTTAAAAATAAATAAAACGTGTGGAACAGCATGAGGGTAAGTAAATAATGACACAATTTCAATTTCAAGGTTTTTTAACTATTCTGAAAGAGTTTGAAGTAAGCTGAAAGAATTTGTTTATGGTGTTGTTTAAAAAAATACACCTGTAATAGAACCTTATTTGCTTTTTGTGCAAATAAATGCAGTAAATGTATTTAAAGGTTTCTAAATCGAGAAGGACTGTCCAGCTGTAGACCACCTTCAAACCCTCACAAGCCATATAGGATCAAGACAATGTTCATTCCCAACACTCCTCTTATAGCCAGTTGTTATGTCTCACATCCAGTTGTTGCTTTCATCTGCTGGTTGACATGGCTTTAAGAATAGACAGCAGCATACTCGCCTGACAATGTATTGCCACCCATTAGTCTAATATAACCTTAATATGGTTGTTTGTTATGGATATGTAAGCATACTGTACATATGTTATTTAGTAAATAAATTACCTTTGCCACAGAGTGGCATTTCTGTAATGCAGTCCACCACAAATAAACATTTGTCTTTATTTCTAAAAGAGCAATGCAAAATGTTTCATTCATTTCTTTAAATGAATGTTTAAAATGTAGATCATATAAAATAACATAATAATGTAAAATATTCCATATAAATTGTGCATTTATCTTAAGAAACAGTCACTTTTATTGATGTGATGATATAGATATAGAAGACAGATGTCCACAGTTGTGAGTAGAAGTGCAAGATATTAAGAACCTATCAGTAAAAGCCCAGCACACTCAGTGTTCCATTTGACATTTCAGATGCAACAGTCCTGTGCACATATACATAATTACCCCAGCAGTAATAGCGCTTCTGCATTAACCAAACACCATTTCCAACTGCATCAGCCATTTTCACTTTGAATTTTCTACTTAGTCTGATGGTCTGATTTTGAATCAAATGGGAGAAACACTCTCGACAAATGCAAATTCATAAGATTAAGGCACACCGGACACTCAAGGACCATAACCTTTTAGTGTTATTCTCATATTTTGAGTTTCGAATGAGCTCATTTGAACTAAATTTAAAAGAAACTGCACAACTTTGTTGAACTTTGAGATTTACATTTGAGATCATTTCCATTTAACGCATATTTGAATTGCAGATTTGTTCTGTGTACATATCTGTTTATATATATGCATCTATTTAATAAAGCTTAATAACAAGATTTAACTCTCTATTGCAGAATCAGAGAGCCATAATCTCTAATTAACACAGAGCTTTAATAAAAGTATAAACATTCATGCCCTAAATCATTTAGTCAACTAAACAATAAGTTATAAAGTCTGTTATTTATTTATCCTCAGCCTCAAGTGCAATCAATTAATCTGCATGAATAATAATCAAGTCAACTAATTATCCAGAGGAGAAGGATTAGCCTTTCTCTGACACTTAGGAGACATGTTTGCTCAAGTCTGCTTTGTCAGACATAATTGATATCCAAATTTCCTGAGATGAATTGGTCATCAAGCAGTGTCTCCCTTTTGTTTATAATAGTGTATTATTTTATTTATACTGAGGTAAAAAAATGTTTGGTTGTCAAAAACTCTATAAATTTGTACAAAGGTCCTCCCTTTCACAATATAATTCAATGTGCTATGTCTCATTCAGTTACTTTTTTATTATCAACAATAATATTTTTGGATATATTTTGGATGTTTGTGTGTGTGTACCTGTTTTTCTATTCTGGTGGGGACTTAAACCTGAATACACACAGACTCATGGGGACTTGTGTCACGGTGGGGACCTAAATTAAGGTCCCCACGGGTAAACAAGCTAATAAATCACACATAATGAAGTTGTTTGAAAATCTAAAAATGCACAAAGTTTCCTGTGAGGGGTAGGTTTAGGGTTAGGGTTGGTGTAGGGCAATAGAATATACGGTCTGTACAGTAGAAAAAACATTACGCCTATGGAGAGTCCCCACAAGGATAGCTGACCAGACGTGTGTGTGTGTGTGTGTGTGACTGCATCATTCAGTGATGACCATATTTTGTTAAGGCCCATTGTGTGAGATGCTTTTCTGTATAGATGGAAGCAAGTAACCGCATGTAAGGTTCTCTGAAGACCAAGTGCTCTGAGAGGTGTGGGGATATTGTACACAAAACAGACTCAGGGGTCATTCTCAGGTTAGCAACGTTCAAACCCACTGCAATTTTTTCTCTCTTTCCCAGGCACACGCATCTTCAATTCATCTTATCGGCTTTAAGAAACTCACTATTTGCATTGTAATTTGACACATAAAGGAAGGGGTTGAAAATGTAAGATTCTTATACAAGGTGTTTCAAGTATGGAAATCATAGGAATCTACCGTATTTCATCTCTGGGGATCAAATTATATACACTCTAAGATGGAGAGATAGCAATGCTAAGCCTGACAGTCACATTACAGGCTGACAGTGAAAATGGTTCCTACGTGGTACGTCTCCTGTCACGGAACAATGTTTCAGACCATTCCCAAGGTAACAATCATATAGATGGATTCACCTAAACTCAAGGCTACTTCTCTTAGATTTAATAGGCTTTGGATCTCTTCTTTAGTTTACTAAAGTATCCATCTCAGTTTAATATAAGGTATTCAGATGAGTCTTAGATGTTTGCCTTGTTTGTATTTACATTAGGCAGCTCTTAAAGCGCACACATTTGGAGTCCTCGTCGGCTTAAAAATGTACAGCATAATCTATAAATTCCTCCCGGCTGTGATCTGAATCTGAACATGAAGAACGTTTGGACAAATGGCACATTCAAATTTAAAAAGCAAAACGCATATCTCAGATGCTAATGATCAGTGTTGGGGGTAACGCATTACAAGTAACGTGAGTTACGTAATCAGATTACTTTTTCCAAGTAACTAGTAAAGTAACGCATTACTTTTTAATTTACAAGAGAATATCTGAGTTACTTTTTCAAATAAGTAACGCCAGTTACTTTTTTTTTTCCAATTTATTGATTGACAGCTCTCCTGTCCCCATGTTGAGAGAAATCAGAAGATGTTACTGTAGTTCTAAAATAAATATGAATATGCATTAATTCATCTCACTCACACAAAAAAAAACAGATTCAGTATTGCTCAAAATTAATAAAAATAATGCAACTCAGAATATGACGCAAACCTGCAATAATTGTTGTTAAATGTTAAACAACACAAATATCCTTTATGTATTTAATCCCATTCTATAAAGCAATGTCTTTGCTTCTGACCTTCGATTATCCATTTCAACCATATTAATAAGCAAAAATTACTCTAGACAAACATTTGTGTGTCTTTTTTTATTGCTGAAGTGTGTTGAAATTTCTTCTTCTGCATTCTACTGTACGGATGTAAATTTACTTTCCCTTCAGCCTGAGGCTTATTCATTTCACTTTTGGTGTGAAAAGGCTTTTATATTTGCCAAAAATATAACTTTTTTATTTTAAAAACAAACAAGCAAGCCCTGTCCAGATTTAAAAAGTAACGCAAAAGTAACGTAACACATTACTTTCCATAAAAAGTAACGTAATTAGTTACTTTTTTATGGAGTAACGCAATATTGTAATGCATTACTTTTAAAAGTAACTTTCCCCGACACTGATCATGATAATAGTGATGGTAATTATTCTGTAGTTATTCTGTAATGCAAAAAAGTGGGTGGTTTATTATGATTTCTTACGAAAAAAGGAACACAAATATAATGTAAGCAAGCATGTTTCATACATTTCTATTAGCAATTGGTCACAACGCTAGCAGGAATCTGGTGCTTCAAAAACAGTTTTCTTTACATTACTGAATTGTTAAGTGTTTGTGATCATTAAGAACATGTTCAAAAAATGCCCAATGACAAAAAACTCCCACTAAGCAAGCCCTTGTAGCTTATAACATTGTCCAAAACATGACAATTAATGCATTTTTGGTCAAAGTAGGAGCAACAATAGCATCTTTAATAATAGAGTGTGTGCATGGGGGGTATTTGGCTGACTTCAGAATGAAAACCCAAAACATAAATATGTATAATGATCTCTATTATTCTCATGGACCTCTTTTTCATATAAAGGGTTTTAACAAAACAAAACAAAAAACAGCAAGGCAAAACAACAACATAATTAAGCCCCCCTACACCCCCACCCAACCCCATCCCATCACTGCCCCTGTCATATTTAGATCAGATTAGCTGTCCCTTTTGCTGTCTGTTGTCTATCCTGCTTATAGTGTCCATTGTCTGACACATTTAGTCTGCTTTGAGGTCTATGGCATCAGGAGGTCATTGTGGACGTTCTGTAGGAAGACATTGTTACTCATTTGCAAAAATTAAAAAATTATTTCCAACGGCAACTTTTAGTTTCAGTGTCGCTATTTATTTAATATTCTGGTGCAATAAATACAATACATAAGTAGGCTAATAAATACACGTTTTTCGTTTGTAAAAAATACTAGTGTTGAGAATAATACAAAACTTACACTTTTCAATAAAGTGTTCTTTTGAAAAGAGCATTCCACTATGCATGCATGAAAAGTAGGCTACTAACGTTAATTTTAACCTGCGTAATTTCCGAACAGAACATGGATGAAGGAACTAGGCGACAGTCTGATAACATTTAGGTTGGATTGTGAATCTAACGCAGAAGGGCATCTTGATCTGTGCCCCTTTTGTCATATGCATTGTGGCCGCCTGGATGCTTTCAAGCAGCCGACTTTTCGTGATCAGATTATGAATTGTAGCCTACTTAATCCTCCCCGATCTGCCGACGTCTTTCTTGGTTCAGTATTACTAATGTACATTCTATTGGCTGCTTTTGACAGATGTCTAGTTCTCCCTCAATCCGATTCCACATAATACTTTCATTGCCATTAAATCCACACTGGTGGCCTCTTTGGGATCCGTGCTATCCGAGGACTGGCAGTGATACTTGTTCTGTCCGGGCTTGATATTTTCCGCTGTGAGACATGCGTTTGCAGACTCAGCGTCTTGCTTTTAGCAACGCAGTGATTTCCAGCATTTTGCGCAAATCGATAGGAGGGAAACGTAAATCTGTCAGCGTGTCAAGACGAATGTAAATAATGGTTCAAATGGAACAGAACATGTAGGCCTACACCTTCCTTTTCTTATGCGAACAGTCGTAGAATAGCTATATACACAAAAACCATTCTGAATATTCTAAACCCGCTAAACATAGCCTAAATGTAGCCTATAAATTATATCCTATTGGTGTTGTTGTTGTTAATATATTAACAATAGCTAATATTATTTCTTAATATTATTATTAAGCTACTATTAATCTGTTAAGTTTATTATTTAATAGTATTTAACTAACAAAAGTTAGGCTATTAGAAGGCTAGGCTAGCATATAGCCTTCTCCAAGATTCTAACTCAAATGAGCGGTACAAAATACTATAATTGGCGATATAGGCTAATGCACATTTTAGGCTACATGTTATTCATTTAATAGCCATTCTGACAGTATCAACCTTAATATTAATTGTCCTTAAGTGTCCTGCTAACTTAATATTAAAAATATTATAATTTATCACTCACAACACTATTCCAACCTGTTATAGCCTAAGTCTATTTACGCGTGCTCAATAAAGCCGTGCCTGCTAAATTTATTATGTTCAAAAAATGACTGAATTAAATATTTTCAAAAAACGTTTTTTTTCTTTCTGGAAATTCTAAAGTAAAAAAAGACTCATATTACCAAATCTGTTATGTTTAAATAATGAGACGCGTGCCTTGTCAAAATATAGACTTCCTATCTTACAGTTAATTGCTATCACTATTTTAGAGTGCGGGGAAAATACACAACATGATCTATCTTTTTTCCCCTTACAACATACCCTATTCAAACATTTTTGCAATAATATCAAAACAAATGAAGCACTCTGGTAAAGTCATTTTAATTTAAAAAGTTTCGTGCGTAGCCTAACATTGTGAATAATAAAGAAAAAAAACTAAAAGCTCGTCTTAAAAAAAAATTATAAGCGAACAAAATCTCGAAGAACAATGCAAGATGAAGAAACGAAGAGGTCCCCAGCTCAGATTAAAATCTCTCTCTAGGCAGGCATACATACTGTGATAAACGGGAGTCGGTTTGGCTGGCTGTCCTCCTGTTTTCACAAATGTCCCAAAGAGTCGATGACAAGTCGTCTTGTACGGACACATAATTTGTGTCATGTGCAGGTGGCCGATTGTGTGATATCCGACAGGAGCATCTCAATGGTGAAGTCTCACTCCAATTAGGGTCCCCTTTAAGAATGTCATGTTAGCCAGACGTGCAAAGCCACCAACCACCAACATAAAAACAAAACGTGTAGCGCATAGAAAAAGAAAGAAAAAAACACACACACACGCACATTTTTCCCACCCATTTACAGCCTTAAGTTTAATGTAAAACAGCAACAGCAATGAAGAAGAAATGTGGGTTTTGGGTGACAGTTGTGTCTGCGTGTGAGCAGCCTGTGTCATGTAGGCTAGTAAGTACTATATTTCCCCCTGGTCAGAAAGGCAAAACATTAAGAGAAGGTGTTGTAACAATCGATTTTGGCATGAATTTGCTTGATGTGTGTTGTCGAAATGAAAGTCTAACTGCAACCTTATTACTAAAAAGCAGATTGTGTGTTATTAGTTTGTCACAAGCGTGAACTCTTCTGCCATCTAGCGACCAAGCAAACAGAGGATGCCTTGCTAAGTTATTATAAAGTACTCTACTGCCATCTAGTGTACTTATGTTGAACATCGTCTGAAAATGATTTCCATGATTTTTAAAACTGGAGTTTTGTAGCTTTTACGATATTCTTGGAAACATTACATTCGTGGAGATAATTTTGTCATTTGGATTTTTTTTAAAAACATCGGTTTAATGCTGGGTTTTAGTCTTTATATTTAAAAGGACTGATTATTTAGGTATGGGGGTCTTTGGTGGTGTTAAGGGTTTGGTGGTATTCTTGTGCAGGCAGGTGGTTTCCAGTGATGCCTTGATGCTAGCTGGTGGGCCTCTCTAAAGAAGTTTCGCTGCAGACTAGGGTCCCTAATGATATATCTTTGAGGGGGAGGGGTTTACGGCAATGTGTTAGTTGGCTTCTGGTGGGTGTGTGGTGGTAATGCTGTTGAAAGGTTTAATGATGTCCTATTTCCAATATTATGCATTCTGCATCATGCTCAAGTACATCTTGTATTTACAACAGCTCTGACTAAGTGTTTGTTTGTGGATGTGAGCTAAGTTCACATTTAGCTGGTTTGCACAACCTGAAGAGTATGATGACAATTATTTTGAGGAAAATTTCACATCCTGTTATTCATTGACAGAACTGATCATCAAATTCAGCAGTTCTCTTTTTAAAATGTTTGCTTCTGCCCAAGAAAGGGTATTTATTTACAGCACCAAATAATAAATTATCTGTGAGGTATTGAGCTTAAACTTTATAGACACATTCTGGCGACACCTGAGACTTATTTTACATCTTGTCAAAAGGGCAATAATAGGACCCTTTTAAAATAAAATGTGAATGGGCTTAGGGTGGGAGTGACGATGGATGGTGGTGATCCACCCATCCATCCATCCATCCATCTATTCTCCAGACTGCTTGTCCTCCATAGGGTCGCAGGACACCCCAGACAGATGGCCAGTCCATCACAGGTGAGCTCAATTTGACAGGGATAAGTATTCTCAGGTGAGCATACAGTAATCTCTTTTGTCAGGTAAAATTTAGATGCAAAATTTTATTTTACTCAGGCGCAGAATTAGTCTTGTGATGCCCTAGTTCACAAGAGAGGATCGAAGATCGCTTGTTCACTGGGAAGGAGAGTAGGACATATATTATTCCTGTTGGAATAAGGTCTTTTAACCTGAATGGACCTCTAACTCCCTCTTGTGGTGTAAATGTTTTTCTACTTTATTATAAGTGAGTGCGTCTACTCAATGAGGAATGCATACATTTTCACTGTAACTGTTTACTTTATTCAAAGTAGGCTACTGTACTTTTGATATTATTACAATCAGGCAGAGGCGGACAAAGTACTGCATTACACAACTGCATTACTTGAGTGAAAGTACAGATACTACTGGTCAAATACTACTCCACTACAAGTGAAAGTTGTAAAGACAGGTTTTTACTTAAGTAAAAGTACGAAAGTACATGCTTTTAAAAGTACTTAAGTATCAAAAGTAAAAAAGTAAATAAGTTACAAAGTTCTTTTTAAAAGAGATATTGAAGGCTGTGATATGGTTCATTTTAGGCAAACAAAGCAAAAATTGAACAGAATACAAATCTTTAGTCTTTTCAGAATACTGGAACATACTCTCTCAGTATGGCCATGGGTGTGCAAGTTGCGCCAAAGAACAGTCTTTTTGAATTTTGCCATCAACTGATCAGTGTTCATAAAATGCTCATAAATCAGTGAACGTCACAACATGTGGCTAGGGTTTGGTATTGTTTTAATTTGATCCACCACACTAATATGTGCCTTTTTCGTCTTTTATTATCTTATTTGCCTTTTTAGAGCACTTTTAGCTGTGCAGTAGCACAGACGTTTACATTAGTTTAGCGGGGAAGGTCCAGAGGTTGCCAGATTTGCGTAAGAAAATCAGCCAAACATCCATTCAAAGCTAGGCTGAAAACTGCAGACTTAGAAATACTGTAAGACTTGGCAACACTGGAAGGTCCTGGCAGATCGCAGGCCGGATTTTCGCAGAAAAAAGGGTTCAGTGAATAAATGCACACACTGGAAAAACTGCTACATATAACGACTTTCTACTTGGGGACCTTGATATAAATGTAGCGGAGTAAAAAGTACGATATTTGTCT
>NW_015635305.1:1087921-1104249 GCF_001515625.1 Sinocyclocheilus rhinocerous
GACTTTCTACTTGGGGACCTTGATATAAATGTAGCGGAGTAAAAAGGACGATATTTGTCTTTCAAATGTAGTGAAGTTGAAGTAGCAAGTTTCCAGAAAAAATAATACTCAAGTAAAGTAGATACTCAAAAAGTGTACTTAAGTACAGTACTTAAGTAAATGTACCTCGTTACTGTCCACCTCTGCAATCAGGATGGACTATTTTCTAAATGACTCTCATTTCCAGCATTTTGTTCAACTAGTAGGCCTACTATAATACTAAATATGTAAAAAAAATACTAAATGTAAACATATTAGCCTACTTCCAGGGCTTGATTCAGGCATTACAGATTTTGATTCTAAATTCCTGGCAGCATGTGCAGTTTACTCCACGGATCTAGCCTATATATTGTCGTTTCAATACAGATACAGGCCAGTGTAGCCGATAACGATACTCGTATACCTTAACTGATCTTTTAGATTATATTAAATCAAAGACTATAGAATACCTTAAAAGGACTTTGTTTAAGTGGGTAGAATTACCTACTTTATTTTTTTAAATATTTGAAAACCGTGTCTTTATAATATTAAACACTAACTGCAAAATATTGTTTTTGACACCTGCATCTGTTAACTCTGGACGAAGGCAAATGGGCTCGTTTTTATTCCTTTTGGGCGGGTTTTGAGGCGGCTTTGGGCTGGATTTTACTAGGACCTGGCAACCCGATACTGATGACTTCCTGCTTGAAAAAGTGAAACAAACTGCAGCGTGTGTACATTCAAAAAGTGTTAACAGTGTTCTGAGTGACACTGTGATGATATATTGGACCAAACAAAAAGCGCTTCAACTTGTACTACTCTTTAGAAAACAATGTATAACGTTACCTTTTTACTGAAACAAACTTCTTGACGGTTACGGTACGTTAGGTCTTCTTGGCTCGTTTTGTTCCCGCTTGATATTGTTTTGATTTCCCTGACAACTGAACGACGCCATAGGTGGAGATAGAGATGAGCCTGCCACAGGTGAGTTTGCTAACAGTCATGCTAAAACCCTGTCAACGATATTATTTATCATTTAAGGATTTAATGTCAGGACTCCAGTTAGTTAGTTAAACTACTTACTCGCTACTACTACTGTTTATTAGTGTCTTTAGACGTAAGCGTGACGTCAGTCAGTTCTTAAAAAAGGCCTGATTTTAAAACAAATGCAGATACCCTGTTAATAAATCAGCTATAATTATTATTTTCAAATTCATTGCAGATATTCACTGCAGTGAGACTACACCCGCCAAATTCAGTTTCAAGCAAAAGCAAGATTGTGAAACACAAATATGAAGATTCGAATGGTGTTGCCAGCGGGTCGTTTCGAGAGGCTGAAGATATGTATAGGAGACGTATAATTGTGCCAACAACATGTGATGGAAGTAGGGATCTAAGACAAGAGCAGAGACCAGCTCAAAGTAACTCTTTAGTAGTTGAACCAGTTAAGGTTGATGGCATTGTTATGGATTACATTGAAAAAATGAAATCCAAGGAACTTGACATAATTAAAAAAAGGAATGCGGTTATCATGAAGCGAGATGATAGATATATGACCTTTATGTCTCCGTCTGGTAAGAGCGTTCACGCTCAGTTTGCACGAGAACAGTTTATAACATTGTATCAAAAGATTGCAACGGGGCTGCAAACTAGGACATACGATTGCAGTCAAGGAATTATTGCGCATTGCCAAGCAGAATTTCCAGAACTCCTAATCACTCATAAAGATGAAAGGCGATTGCAACTGACTGGCAACTTCATTAGCCTTGAAAGATTTGAGACATTTTCGAATGGGAGTGCACAGACATATTCACACTACCAAACCCCAAATAAAACAAAAGTCAATGACACACCTTACAAGCAACCTGTGAAACAACAGAAATCCATAGACCAAGCCAAAGATGAGGCGTGTCCAATTTGTTTGGAAACACTCAAGATATCTGAATGCACAGTCTTGTCTAAATGTAAACATAGATTTTGTAAAGACTGTTTGGAGAGAGCTTTCCATGTGAAGCCAACTTGTCCGATATGCGGAGAGATATACGGCAGTCTTACAGGGACGCAACCAAAAGGAGGAACCATGACTGTCTCATCAGACAGGTCCTCTCTACCTGGATATGAAAGATATGGTACAATCATAATTAACTACCATATACCAAGTGGATATCAGGGGGTGAGTACAAATGCAATGAAGTGTTAGACATTCTTCTGCTTTAAGCTGTTCGTTATGACATCAATCAGTTACACGGTTGAAATGTTGTTTTTGATTACCTCATACTCTGCAGGATGAACACCCAAACCCAGGCATGCCGTACCAGGGTGCGACCCGCATAGCTTACCTCCCTTACTCAACAGAGGGGAATAAGGTACTGAAGCTTCTGCAGAGGGCATTCGACCAGCGACTCACTTTCACCATTGGACGCTCATCTACTACTGGACAGAACAATGTGGTAACCTGGAATGACATTCACCATAAGACGTCTCGTTATGGAGGGCCAACCTGGTGAGTACACAGTTTGGGTGTTGTCATCATTTTTGGGTGGTTGCCTTCTTTGAGACAAGCCCTTTTATTTTTAGCACCGTTTAATTTACAATAGCTATTATAAGGGTCGTAATTATGTTTTCTTCTTTGTAGCTATGGTTACCCAGATCCAGACTACCTGAAACGAGTACAAGATGAACTGAAAGCAAAAGGAATCGACTAACTACTTGTAATCAGTTCAGACACTATTATTACAACCAGTAGTCATATTAAAACAAGGACAAGAATAAAGTAATATTTAAGTCTTGTGATCACTAATCAAGGTAAAGCACTTTTCTTTCTTTTTTTTACAGGCATTCTTAATGTTTAACACAGTTTTGAATGTATGAATCTCATGAAGCAGTATAAGAGAAACAGAGTTAAGGGTTATTCAGTGCATTTTTGCATTCCACTGCGCTACCTTTTCATTGTTTTAACAAGGAGATGTTTGACCATTGCTTTAATGTCTTTTGCAGCATCACATGTGACAGCATTTTCAAAATGCCCCTAAGAAAATCTACTATTATGATGTTATGTATGCAGTATACCTTGTTTGTTTTACTTTAAAAATAATCATTGCTATATTATATTGTGATTAGATTTTTTAAATGGATGAACATGCAGTAAAATTAAGTGTCATGTAGTGTATAGAAAATTATAGAGCCTCGGCAGCAAAAAACTCATGACCAGTGTTCATGAGAAACTAATCAAACCAAGAGCAGGTCATTTTAGTAACACTAAACCATTCCCATTGATATCAGGCTTTTTAATATTAACTTTTTTTTTTTCTGGTTCATTTATTGTTTACCTTTGTTTTGATTTTGGTGGATTGTAGTATTAAAACTAGGATGAAATGCAAAAGTGTACATGAACTTCATTAATTTAAATTCAAATGCTTTGTTTTTCCCCTCTCAGAAAGATGCTACATTGCAGAAAGATTTACTGGTATTTAGGCATCATATACAAATAATAATAATAATCGATGACTTACCTGGCCCAAGTGTCCTGGCTTTTGGCCAACTTGAGTCAATGATTAGCCTGTTCTAGCACTGATTTACAGAGGTACAGCTAAATTAGTAACATATAAGATTTTATGAGAAAAACAGCAATAGGACCACTGGAATAATTTGTATTTGTGCTTTAGAGGACAGACTCTTGAAATGAAATGGCTGATCTATTCTACAACTTTATAAAAAATCGCCATGCACTGCTTTTCCCCTCATAAACATATTTTGACTACATCTTAATGCTGTCAGCAGCCATTTTGAAGTTGTTTGTTGTGGACGGGCCAGGTGTTTCATGGTTGTAACAAAGGAACGGCTCTTGCGTTTGGAAAATGGCTCCGGATCAAGGTGAGTGAGGCTAGTAAGGCTGCAGACTTGTGTGCTTGAACTGGTGTTCTGCAGTATTTAGGGTTTTACATGTGATTTCATTTAGAAAGAAAAAAAGACAAAAATGTCTGAATTATTGGCAAATCTGAATTTAATGAACAGAAACAGATACATAAGCTACTATTTCCATAACTTGTAAAAAGCCAAAAAGCTTGATCCGTTCGCAAAATAAGGAAAAAGTAAAAACGTACTACAGAAAATATTTGGCCTCCATGTTGCTGTGGCATTATTTACACTATATACAGTATTTTCATATATGACAGTACTGTCAGGTTTGCCATTAAATCCTTATCGATAAGGCACCAAATGCTAAGTAGCATGATCCTTTTTAACCAAATTGTGCGGAAAATGTACAAAACTATACAAATAGACCCATCACATATGAACATGGTCCATCACAATGAAAAAATATAAACAAAAATAAGTTGCTGTTAGATGTTTTGCAACAGTTATGAGTGTACATGCATGTAAGAACTACCCCCATCTTAATCCTTGAAAGATATTTAAACAATATTTATTAACTGATTAGATTGTGGATTTGAAAGAATAATCAATAAAATTAATCTGATTTACATCGTTTTTTTAGTAATGGCAAACTTGACAATGCGTAATGATTATATAAACTTTCACTTTAGATTTAATGTAATATTAAGCTGTTGCTATTCAATTGAAACTATAATGGAGTCAATGGAATATATTGCAAGTGAACATCATATGAATTTACCAGTATTTCAGAGTCCCATGGGAAATACAAAATACTTTTCAGCACACAAAATAATCAATACCACATATTTAATGTGCCCATATTTTAATAAAACCCATAATTCTGCCCATAAGTGAGAAAAAAAACGTTGTGGTGCTACATCTTGACTTTATGTAAAAGTTGCATTTCCTCGTATAGTATTTTTAATACAATTTAATAAATTTTAACCAAACTACCTTTCCTTATACCAATATTGGGTGATCATTCTCAAAAAAAGATTTAGTGATTTCAATGATCGAACAATTTAATGTTTCGAAAGTAAAGTTAACAACCACAGAGGTGTCTAAACATCACTATAAAGAATTGCAAAAATTGAACAGAATACTCGCACATTTAAACCTTCTGTTAATACATTACAATGTATAAACAACAAGCAGCAAACACTTATTCTGCCTTAAAATCACCTTACAAAAAAGTTTTATATTGAAATATTCAAAGACATTTTACAATTGGGTGCCGATTTTTGTCCATTATTTTAAAAAATCTGAAAACGTAAGGAAAGCAGCATGCATCTTATGTTTAGTTGTCGCTGCTGAATATATAAAGTCTTTTCATTTTTTTGTATTTTTAATCTTAATTTTTTTTCATACTTGGTATAGTCACTCAAATGAAAACGTTACAGCAATACTGTACGTTTAAAATGACGATGTTAATGAAGTGGCAGGTTCAGTACATCTGGGCAAATTCTAAACTGAGGCCTTTAGAAATTGTAAACCGACAGCTACTTTTAAGTAGCAGAAAATATTAGCTGTAGCACAGGGATTTTGTTTTTAAACTACACTTGTCAAAGCTCTCCATCAGCTGTAAATGCAGTCAACATCAGGAGTTGCTCGCTTGTGTTCAGCACTGTCAAACAATAAATACGTCTGTCTTTCAAAGGCATTTAAGATTATATGGAAGTTTGAAACAACTATCATACATTAAGAAAAATAAAGTGCATATACAGTAGACACCTTTTGTATGCACAAATTAATGTACTTTAACAAGTACAACTCTTTAGTAAACAAGGTCAGATGGCGCATATCCTCACAGGAATATTGTATTTTCTCCAGGAAAGTCTCAAAATACTGTATTCTTCAAAGTGTTTCATTTTTTGTATTCTTTACAAAAAATAAGTAGTCTATCAGTTGAACTGAGAGACATACCATGCTCTTTCAAAATCTACCTTGTATTTATAAACTTAGCAAAATGGTAATAGTTTGAATAGCCAGTGTAAATATGCATGTATCCCAGGGGAACAGTAGAAATAGTGTATTCTGAAGATTGCGAATATGCTTCTTGTTTTTTTGTGTGTGTATTTGGGGTTACCAAAAATACATGTGGTATTGGCCTCCTACGCTCAAATGTCCAGCTTTGGGAAAGAGGTCAAGGCAGCGGTATTGTGTTCAAACTCTTTCATCCAGTAGCCGTTTGATTGCCGATGACTCGCAGGATCTCCCTATGAATGCCAGGGTCCTGTGTGTTTATACTTGTGTCACCTACCTGTCCGTCCTCATAACTAGTTCACAAGTGGTTGAAGGGGGAAAAAACACAAAAAAAACAGAGACTTTCAGTTAGATTTTTCTGCTATTCTTTAGTTGTAGTTCGCAAAAAAAAAAAAAAAAAGACTTTCAGTTCAATTTAGGTTCAGTACTTTTGCTATTAACACATTCTGCTTTTTATGTTCTGATGGAATGAATGCATTCAATATGTGAGGTACACACTAAATTTTTAATTTTACAGATATATGCTGAGATAGACATAAATGTACTTACACAAAGAAAAAACGTGTGCAGACATGATCTGTATTTGGAACTACCCAGATGTCCCCATGCTTGTGCAGGTCTGGAGATGTAATAACTGTTACATATATATAAAAAAGAAGTGATTATTAACATGATAAATATTGCAGATGATGGTATAAATCTTTGTTAAATGTGTACCTTCACATAAGGCTATGCATTTCAGGTTGCGGCTCTGCAGAAACTGCGGGTTCTGGCCTTTCTTCTGTGACTGAAAGCAAAAAAGTCCTGCAGGTTTCAGGATGCCAAGAATTTTTCTTTTTTTAAAGAAAGGCATTCTAATAATGACCGTGTCAGGTGATTGGGAAAAAAAGTAGTAATACCAAAAAAACGAAATACCTGCAAATTAATATTGGACTTGTTGGCAGCAGTTTCATCTTTTGAAGCAACTTTCTGCTGTTTTTTATTCATCCCTGTTCCACAAAAAGACACAGTTATGTCAAGCAATTATACATTTATTGCATATATTTATGTAGAAAGTAGAGGAGTTTTGCTCCTAAAGGTTTTAAGACCTGAGTAGCCAAAGGATATGCTTGATAATGGACTGAGATAGATTCCACTCCCATAGATAGCGCCATGGAGCTGCGAACAAAACAATGATTCAGTATGGCATTGAGTTAAATCACTGCAAACTGTTTAACTTCTCAAAATATGTTTGGTGAAATATGTTTGCAGAAATACCCAGTAACCTCATACAGTACACACAACTGGATTTAAAGACATTTAAGTTTTATATTTTGGTGTAAGAAACATCCAGTGAATAAACCTCTTAAGTTCCTTCTTACATAAATTTAGAGATGTGGTGTAAAAAGGTCAGTGTACATCAGTCTGCTCAGATGTTTAAGAGGTTTACATAATGCATTATGCATGTATGTATACACTATAAAAACTATTAAAAAAAACAGCTTCATCCACACTTCATCTCAGCTTGTTTTCTATAAAAACATCTTTCCCCTCAACCCTTTTTATGATCGGTCTCTTTAAAGAACCAGACACCGTGGGTAATGCATCTGCATCATAATTAGATGCAAGTACCTGAAGCCTCGTGTTTGATGCCACGACCAAACCATTCCTCAAAATGGAGTGCCAGTTTTCTATGTGTGATCCACTGAAAGAGAGAGGGAGAAAGAGCCAGTCAGTTTGTCTTTTAAAAACTGGAAAATCAACAACCAGTGTTCTCAAGTCAGCAAGAGACTTCACACCTGCACAGCTGTGGCTTTTAGACTTGTGCAAAAGACAGATTTGAATTCTATGACTCGCTTGCTGTACAGTTGAAAAACAACTGAACTAGTTAAGACAGCTGGAACTGGATTCCTTTTATTGTGACACTGAAATGTACTTCCAAATTTAGAATATTTATTATTAGTGGACATAATCACAATGCCATAAAACATTTGAAGTAAGAAATTATTGCTTTTCTGTTATGTCTTGCAGTGCAAACCAGGCTTGTGGCATCTACAACATTTGTTCAGCACACCCACAGACCATTCACAGACTGCCTGATTCACATTGCACACAAAACTGCCAAGAGCTTGCCAAAATGGCAAGAATGGACAGATACTGTAATATACTTAGGGACCAGATAAAACACGTTTTCCTTGTCATGAATCATGAATTTGTAATGATGTGGGTCAGATCTGAAGATTCTTAGGTAAATGCTGTATTGGGTGTTTAAAATGGAACTCACTGGAAAGCAAAGGTGCTCCCAAAGAGGCCTTTGGCAGCCCTAAAGTTGGATTCTTTGGCTGGTGGACTGCTGAGCAGGAGGAACTGATGGGGTGTGTGCATGAACTTCAGTTGCTGTTGTGAGAAAAACAAGATGTAAGAGCATACACTTGAAACGTTACGCCTTAATCATTTTCTCAGCTTGAGACTGAGATATTGAAAAGTTCCTCTGAATTTAAAACTTTTCAAATGGTTTCTAAATGAGTCATGGTTCTCTCTTAGGGAGGTGATGCCAGTTAGTCTAACCTAGGGATGGGTAAACTTCCCAAAAAGATCATATTGAGATCTTATCGCACAAAACCACGGTCTACCAATTTTGAGATGCATTAATGAGAATATCCAGACTGGAACGAGTCTATCTGTTTGAACATCACAGTATTGCATTAAACAAACAAAATGGACATTAAAGCCTGAGTTCAACTTTAAAACACTGCATCACTAGCTATGTTTCCATCCACCTATTTTTATGCGCATTTTGGAATATCGCATTTTTAAAAATGCTGGATGGAAACGCCAAGATGCGCATAAATTCTAAAAATGCGCATAAAAAAACTTGTGCACATTTGAGTAGGATAAACTTTTTATCCGATAAGAAAAAATTTGCATAAACTACAATGGAAACACATTTACCAAATCAATTCCTCCATGCGCATTGAAAAAGTCATGTGACTTTGAGCTATGAGACGGGATAACTTGACTAGCAGCGGACCGATCTCGATCACAGCATCTATATGTTGTTATGGTCATTCCGAAATGCCTGAGCAAAGTCTGTCGTCAAAGTATTTCTTTATAATTGTCTTACACGACTGCGTTCCCAAACGGCTCGCTCTGAGGCGCAAGTAATTTATCATATATGAAAATTATTATATTCAGTGGCTTCTCCTAGTTTTCTTAGTGATATTTAGTACCAGTTTGCAGGAAGTGAGGATTTTGTTCTCTTTGACTCGTTGGATGGAAACGGTGCTTTATTCGCAAATGTTTTATGCAATATTCCAGTTTTGCGCATAAGTTTAATTTGAATCTTTGGATGGAAACATAGCTACTGTATGAAACAAATATACACTGATTCATATTAATATTATACAGTGATCTAGTCAAGAGCAGCGAGTGATTTTCTGTCTTTTGTTCTTTGATTAACATTTATGACACAGACAGGAGATGGTTTATTAGGATGCTGTCTCTTTAAGACAGAATGTACAGATCTAAGGAACAGGCTCTTTCCCAGTCAACGCGCTCTTTTTAAAATAAAGCGTGTCCCACAGTAGACTGCATTTTATGACAGTCACACAACATAATTGGACTGATTTGGAAGTTGAAAAACCTGACACTAAAATTTGATGTATTCCACTACTACTGCTAACTCACTCATTGATTAGTTTTTTTTAAATATGTCACCACACATAAAATACACATGATAGAGACATGTGATATAATTTGACCAGCCACAGTCATCTACTAGTAGGCAGTCATTGCTGTAGTTTTAACATTATTATGAGGACATAAAAGATCATGATCTCTACGATTTCCTTGAAAAGTTGATCGTAGACATCTTCAAGATCGATCACCCCAAGTCTAACCCTGATCATCTTAATCTAGATCCCAGAAATGTGCACATTCTTATGGCATTTGATAGCAGAAATATTCAAGGACATCATTACAAACGCTTAATAAAATAGATACAAGACTTACTCTAGTAACAGGAAGCTTCACTATGTGTGATCTGTTACTGGAAATCACCCTGTAAAGAAAATGGATTTATGAATCACGCCATATTCCCCATTAGGTTTGAAACCTTCTACTGCAGGACTATAGATGTATTTCAATAAATGAGTAATAGCTCATCACATAATCATAAAGATGGATGTACACACTCTCCAAGACCATGTAATCAGAGCTGTTAGGAGAGCTCACCATCACATTTACACATCGTTAAAATACAGGAGTGGAGTAGATAATGACTGAAATGTCATTCTGTCATACCACTGCAGCAGTGGGTGAGCCAGGGGATCATGCTTGTCCATTTGTTTCTTTATCTCCAGGTATGGAGCCTGTGCAGAAGACATGTCAACGGTCAACATGTTATTGCATTCTGTCAAGGCTTATAAATTTCTCTCAAGTCGTATGCTACACATGATATAGGGATTGTAAACAACTAGGGCTGTCCATTTAATGCAATTTATTATTATACTTTTATATATGATTCATTTATTAAATATTACATTAGATTAAATAGTATAGTAATAAATAAAATTATTAAAACCACTATTTTAATTGACTGATGGCCTTCAAAACAATATAACAATCACAGAAAAAAAACATGCTCTTGTTGTAAAATTCTACTTGATACCTGGGTCATTTCTCTGAAAGATGCGATACTGTCAAGTGCTCTCATCACTCGGTCATAGTCCTTTTTCTGAAGAAGAACTCAAACAATCAATGTAATATTCCTTTCTGAATAGCAGGGTTACACTAAAGAGACCGGTCAAGCTAAAGTTAAATGCTCTTAGTGTTTTAAGTACCCTGGGGTTGAAGGCAAGTGCTTGTGAGTCATTGGGATCCACCACAGAGGGATATGGCTCAAAAATGACAACTTTCCTCGGAGACTCCAGTGCAGATCGGCACATGGAGACCAGTAGGTCTACTACCTGTAATCACAAACAGAAATTGTAAGATATTTGGTTAGAAACATATGTGCAGAATGACTATATGAGTGCTTACAGTCAAGTATGTCTATTTTGGTTGTTTGTTTGTGTACCTGAGCACCAGTGGCAATCTCATCAGCAGCTTCATTCATGACCCCTAACGTCTGGAAGGCGAATACACATAACTCTCTCTCACACACTGTGGGCTGTAGGACACATATAAACAAGATCATTAGAAGTGAAATGTTATTAGTAATCCAGAATTAATCCAAAGAATTTACATCATCTATCAATCCAAGATTGCTAGTAGAGCAAACAGACTCACTCTGAGCATTGGTCCATTTTGGAACACGTGAGGTTCATCGCAGACCACACAGAACTCATTCAGTACAGGGATACGCTGCTCTGCATACTCCATAGTCTGCAATTACACATCAAGTCAACACATACAGCATCCGTTCAGTAACATTTCTTCCCTCTATAATAGTAATACAACATCAGCAGCTGCCAGAAGAGCTCCACCAAATCCCTAATACAAATTAAAAGGACAGTTCACTGAAAAATCAAATATTTTCATCATGTTTGAAACAATTGAAAGGAATGTTTCCTGAAATGTTCCTTGCACATTCAGTTTTGGTCATAAGAATACTAATGACTGGAGAATGTCAACTACTGCAACCAATCACATGCCCTCAAGCTCAGTTTGCTTCAGGAAAGGATTTTGCATGTATTTGCAAGTAAAAGAGTTGTATTAATCAGACCCTAAATACTGTTTGATTAATGAATTAACTTAAGGCAAAGGGGGAAGTGTAGATTTTTTTTTTTTTTTTTTACCTGAACAAGGAAACCTCTGTCTCTGACTGGAATGGATTTGGCTCCGATGTTTGGCTACTCGAGAAAACAGGAAAAAAAAAAAAAAGTTTGAACTCTAACCTCTAAATTCCAAACCAAATTCACAAGTCAAAATACACAAAGTTGTTTTCAATGTCTCAAGCTAAAAATTACACTTGTGGGAAAAAAAAATGTTCAACTACTGAATTTATCTCTCTCCAAGAGCATTTTTTAAATAAATCGCCCTGTCCTCAACCTGTTAAACTCTCTCATCTCTGCCTGGTTGGAGAAATTAACTGTGAAATTGTTCACTTTTATTTTTACAGTAAATACATTTTTAAAGGGCACCTATTATGCAAAATTCACTTTTATATGTTGTTTGAACATAAATGTGTGTTGGCAGTGTGTGTACACAACCACCCTATAATGATAAAAATCCACCCGCTCCTATTTTTTAATCCCCAGAAATCATAAGCAGTGTCTCAGATCAAGCCATTCACAGAATGTGTGCGCTCAGAAAACCATATATGTGACTCTGGACCACAAAACCAGTCATAAGGGTCAATTTCTCGAAATTGAGATTTATACATCATCTGAAAGCTGAATAAATAAGCTTTCCATTGATGTATGGTTTGTTAGGATAGGACAATATTTGGCAGAGATACAACTACTTCAATATCTGGAATCTGAGGGTGCAAAAAAATCAAAATACTGAGAAAATCGCCTTTAAAGTTGTCCAAATGACATTCTTAGCACTGCATATTACTAATAAAAAATTAAGTTTTGATATATTTACGGTAGAAAATTTACAAAATATCTTCATGGAACATGATCTTTACTTAATGTCCAAATGATTTTTGGCATAAAAGAAAAATAGATAATTTTGACCCATACAATGTTTTTTTTGGCTATTGCTAAAAATATACCCAAGCGACTTAAGACTTGTTTTGTGGTCCAGAGTCACATATCAGAAATTTAAAATATATCAGGCTTTAAAACGCATGACTTCAGCACGATAGACATAAAAACCAAACAGATGTTTTTTGGCAGATTATCTGAGATAGAAGCTGTGAAGGCACCCTATTCTAGAAAAGGGGGCGGGAAGTAGCAGCTCATTTGCATGTAAAGATACATGCGCGAAAACAGCGTGTTTCTGCTTCCACTCAAAATGGGCATTTTCAAAATGATATAATAAATGATCTGTGGGGTATTTTTAGCTGAATCTTCACAGACACATTCTGGGGACACCTGAGACTTATATTACAGCTTGTAACAAGGGGCATAATAGGTGCCTTTTAAATAATACTTTCATATCCAAAACAAACAATCAAGTGTCTAATTTATTATGTAATCTCAAGAAACTATTTTCATACGACAAAATCCCAAGCAGCTTCTGGGAAACATCCTTACCTGAGGTGTGGAAGAGAGTGATGGGGCCAAGATGCCGATTAGCCCTGAGGTAAGGGAGAGGCGTCTGCTCTCTGTGACATGCTCTTTAAAGATGTCGCTTTTGCCCATCTTGGTGCTGCTGGAGTAGGACCTGCTGAGCAGACGGTGGTGGTGCTTCAGGCCATCCAGCTCTTCAGTCCGCACGCTGCCCGAGCAGGAGCGGCCCAGGAGCCGGTGGGGCTTCAAAGCACCGCCATCGCTACTGCCAGCAGCGTGTTCACAGCGAGGCTCTGCCGCGCTCGACCGCGGCGACAGTTTATGAGGCCGCAGCGGCGGGCAGTCCTCCGGTTTAACAGCGGTCGAGCAGGGCCTCGACAGCAGCCGGTGGGGTTGCTTGAGGGGCTGATGTTGCTCCATCCGCGGGTCACTGGAGAGGGAATGGCCCAGGAGCTTGTGCGACTTGCCGACGCAGCCATCCATTTCTGGCTTCACCGTGCCGGAGCATGTTCGCCGTAACAGACGGTGGGATTTCGACATGCCATCCTGCTCAGGTTTGAGCTTCTTTTTGCTCTTCACACAGCCAGGAGGAGGGTAGCTGGGGGATCTGAGTTTGCACAAGAACAGCACATTAATCAAACAACATGAATTAAGGAACGCAGAAAGAAGTTGTGCAATTACGCTTGTGCAACTCCTGCACATTTCAGAATGCTTCATTGGCTGATTCACACCATTTCATTTTTCATGTTGAGGTCTGCATAGTTCGCAGTGGAAATGCGTGTTTTTTGCACTAATGAATTACAGTAGGTTGTGCCAAGGTTAATGAGATACAAAGCATTAAGCATTGTTGACAAATTGCTTCACCGTTTTTTTCTGCATCTTAAATTTCATTTCTGGATCATTTTATTATTCATTTAAAAAGAACACACACACAGGTAAGACATTCAGGTAAGATTTCCTCTTTCTGGTTTTAAAACGCCAAACCCAATGTCAATTTCATCAGGGAGTCTTGGAGTCTTTCCAATGCAGTGAAACATCAGATTTGTGTCAGCAGTTCCAACAGTTTGATAACCAACCATTGACTCATCATAGGGTCATTCATTAGAATATATCAGCTCTTACATCTCAGACTCTCCAGTTGGTCTAATAAACTCATGAAGACCATGAAGCTGGCACACTTGTTAACATAAAAGTAAATGCTGGTCTTGAAGACATAAGTTTAGCCTAATCACGCCAAATGTGAAATGAATGGGGGGGAAAAATGATCACCAAATTTACTCATATACTGTATATGCTGATTGGCAGACAAATTTACTCCAGTAAAACAGAGGACAGAAAACATCTTTATCTATAGATGGTTATTCAAAAGAAGCCTTACATTGGCAATACAATTACTTTTTGCAAGACACATTTTTCTAAAATTTCATAATTGTAGAAACCCAGTCAAACAGATGAACCACAGAAGAGCGCACAAACAAGTTTAAGAGTAAGGTTAAGACTGGTAAAAACTTATTCAGAGAATAATGATTCAATGTTTGAATGGTGATTCAATGATTCAATGTTTTGAACTGTTCTGTAATGGCATGCACAAATCAATAATAGCAATAAGTAAGAACAGAAAAAAAATTCTAGAAAGCGTTTAAGCGTTTTAATGTGTGTTGTTAGTTAAATATGTTACCATTCACCAGAAGCAACCAATTTTCTTGGTGAACATTTCTTTGGTCCTGGGTATAAAGAGTTACAAAGGGGGATATAAAACTCAGGACTAGGGTTGGCCTGTATCTGATAAACTGTCCAGTACTGGTGTAGCGGAGTGATTTTTTTTCTTACCTGCGTAGAGTTGAAAAAATGTGCAGGGGAGACTTCACCTTCTTCTCGTTTTGCTTTTTGCTGTGTGGGCTGATGAGTTTATCTTTGCTCTGACACTTCCACTGCTGTGTGACAAAGGTTTGCATTACCCTGCCAAGAGATGACACACTCATGAAGTTTAATGACACTAGAAAACCCTATTTAAGACTAGAAAACATTTTCCAGTAGTTTCCTACTTTTTCAACTGATGTCCAAGTCCAAATCTGTCTTTTGAAGACACTTGGAACACATCAACAGTGGGAACTGGAAACGGGACATGACATTTTCCATGAGAAAGGTATTGCAAAATAAAGTACCACATAATGTAACCATTTGCTACAGACGTTTGATTTGGAGGTTTTTAAAACACTAGAACAGAAGGTCACTCTGAAATGAGCCACTTATGATGGCAATATCTTGGAAAGGGAACAAGAGCAGGCATTACGGCCATGTCCAAGTAACTTCTCTCTTTCTCCTGCAATCTGAACTGAAGTGGTCAAGTTCTTGAGGCAAGTAATTCTGAACAAATCTACAATCAACAGAGAGAGCTCAGTGCAAGGACACTCAGACGACTCTCACGGAGAAGAACAAGTCATATTGTATTTATGCAAAAGGATCACAGAATAAAAACATCTAACAAGGCAAGTTGGCCAAATGAGTCTAATATTGTTGACAAGAAAATGATTTGCAGGATTTTCTTAAAGAGTTGTTAACTGTTTTATACATTTAACAAAGTTCTATGTACCCCTGGCTGGGAATCATGGCAATAGACTGAAGTTTTGACAGGAATGAAAATGAAGCTGTAAGGGATAGAATTACAATGTGCTCAATGGACTGTACTGTTGTTTAACAACAAAATCTTTACAAACTACTTTTTTAGTAGCCAAAAACTCTGTTTTGAAAAATGTGAGTTGTGAAAATTACACGATTTAGGATCGTTATACAGTGTGTGCCATTGTTAAGACTGCAAGTCTATACCTTACAGCCTTGTTTTCATCCATGTTCAATTCAATATGGCGTCCAGCCTGACTAAGGGCAACAGATGTTTATAAGATTGATATTCTATTACAGAAAGTTTGTTTGTGTGTGTGTGTGTGTGTGTGTGTATGTGTGTGAGAGAAAGAGAGTGAGAGAGAGAACTAACCTGGTCCATTCAGATACTGTGTGAGGGAGCAGTGAAGCCGCACAATAACAGGTTCACTCCGGATCACATCCCAGGCAAGTGCAATCTCCTCCTATGAACAGAAACATCATTTCAGTTTCACACACTACAACTTATAATTATAATAATTTTTTAAAAAAATCATTGATCATCATCATTTATCTTTAATAAGACACTGAACAATAACACTTACATCTAGGAAAGTGACATCAATGTGTAGGTCGATGTCCACATCATCAATTGCACCATATTCCCTGTAT
>NW_015635305.1:1107183-1119870 GCF_001515625.1 Sinocyclocheilus rhinocerous
CGGCAGATACAGTTTCAGGCTTGGTGATTGTGACATTCCATCTTTGACACAATAAATCCTGCTAGTGTAATTATTCTTTATTCACAGCAGCTTTTAAAATACATACTCATTAAGACTAGAAAATTGCTAGAATATATTACTCAGAATATGTTGTTGACAGTCAAGCACAAAGCTTTTAGGATTCGAAGGGGAATTCACAACAAATTTAGACATGATGAAGCAGTTCACTTTGTTTATAAAGCCGGCTTACAAAACATTCTCCTTTAAAGTTGACATGAATAGTCATTTGCACCCTATTTTAAACGGGTTGGAAGGGAAAATAAGACAGGACTGTTTTTATCTATCAGCAAATAACTGAGTGAAATTAGACTGAATGCAAATTTGCTAACAAAATATCAATATTTGGCTACTGGTTAGCGTGTGGCCCTAAATGACGTAGGAAGGATGCAGTTTGATGCTCCAGCTCTGTTGCTGTGCTTCACTCAAAGCATTTATTTCTCATAAAACCATTGTGATGAGTTTGTTGCGTTGCTCTGGGCTAACTGTTACCATGGTTACACCTCACTCCCAAATGCAGTCGCTGTGTCTCAAAAGCAAAAGGTTTGAGGAAATAATAATCCCCTTTGATCTGTCAAGAGGAAACAGCTTACATACAGCCGATAAACACACACTCATGTTCAGACACATGTAAACACACAAAATTACATATTTACTACGGTAAAAGAAAATCAGAGCAACTTCAAGGAATCATTTAAAAGATGTGTTATGCTGTTTTACTGAAAATGTTGTGCAATGACCTAAAAGCAGTTTTGCTTTTTCATTAAAATCGTGTTCAATGAATAGGCAAAACCACTTAGTGGGACATGTCCTGGAATTATTAAAGGGAGCCTCAGTGACCCCACTCATAGAGACTTCAGCAAAACCAGCCCAGGTCGTTTTTCAAGCAGAACGCTGAATAAATACTCAAAATAGTTTTCCATCCATGACTCAGAGCAAGCGCATTACACAGATCACACACTAGACCAAATATAAAACACACTTCTGCTGCTATGAATAGTCTTTTATGCTGTTCTTTCATTTGACTGTCTGCTGTTATCAAAAGCAGCTTGACAAGATAAACTTTCAAGGACAAAGCTTTTAATAGCTGTCGTCGCATGAAACACCATTCAGATTGCCAGATTTTGCGGGGTGAATCATGTTCTTGTTGACAATCTGTCATGAGTTCTTTTCATCGGAGTTAAGCACATACAAGAGCATGTACATTTTCTGCTGTTGTCCACAACATTCTTAAAAGCAGCAGTTTCAAATTTGTTATTTCTTGCTATAAATTTGCTCCAACGTTGATTGCAGCCTCTCTCAGCAATCATTACACCATTACAGGCCTGTAATCAAACTGAAACCGCTCAGACTCTCACAGACCGTCCTTCAGTTGATCACAGAGCATTTCCCCAAATGACAGATTGGAGAACTGGCCACCTGAGGGTTATGGGACCTGGCTCAGGCAGAGAACGTCCTTGAGTGGTTTAACAGTGCCAGAACACTAAAGAATGATTGCTCAATGTGTCGTTTCCCATAAAACACTTATCTGGTGGTGGGGGATTTCAGAAGAAAGTCACAATTTCAATACTTTTTTTCTGAGCTGATGAAATGTTTGCACTTTTACTATTGAATGTTTTTCATTTTGTGTGAAAAAATTTAATTTGCAAAAGTTTCAAAATGTTCTCACAACAACATCAAGAAAAATGAATGGTCAGATACCTGAGAGATACTGCATGATGGCCATATAAGTCCCTCACGGCTGCCAAATCAGCCTCCAGCTGGGGGTGTTTGTGAAGCTCTCCATCATAATTTACCTGCCCGCATAAACACACAGGTCAAAGGGTTGATAAACAGGAGCACCAGTTCAAAAATCAAGAAACAAAGGGACAGCTGTTCAACCACTTCTCCGCTCATGATTGTTTCTACCGAGGCCTCAGAGGTGCATTTTTACTGGCTACACAATGAGCTTTTAATCAGTATAAGATCCAGAGCACTTTAAACAAGCTTCCAGACATTAATCATGTTCATTTTAACCTGATGTCTCTCCACTCTTTTAACAATTAATATATGTCATACACTTTCAGGGCTCGACAATAAGGACTGCCCAATGACCTGTGGTCAGTGTTAAAGATGCTCAAGACAGATGACAGATTTGTCACTGGCCCGGTCAGGCCAATGCTGCGTCGTCACAAAAGTTGATCAATTGCACTTGTTTTTAATCGTTGCCAATTTAAACATTCACGCAATTTCAAAGGACAACTGGAATGTTGCATTGTTTTCTTTCGCATGAAAAGACAAAAACATACAAAATTATGTCAAGTTGACTAATTACTGTCTTAGCCAGTATCCTCGAAAACACATTTGGTTGTCTTAAGTAAAGCCAACAGTCAAAAAAGAAATTGGATGTATATCATTATATTGAGTCTGTGCCTTATTGACAGCAGCCTAACCCTACTGCTGTCTGTATCATTAAAGGGTTAGTTCACCCAAAAAGGAAAATACTGTCATTAATTACTCACCCTCATGTCATTTCAAACCCGTAAGACCTTCGTTCATCTTCGGAACACAAATTAAGATATTTTTGATGGAATCTGAGAGCTGTCTGACCCTGCATAGATGGCAATACAACTGAAATGTTTCCAAGTCCAGCCAGGTAGCAAGGAGATCTGTAAAATAATCCATGTGACATCAGGGGTTCAACCATAATTTTACGACGCTGTTTCTGTTCAGATCAAATCACAACAACGTAGGAAACAGATAGCGTGCTGCAGCTGACACAGAACAGCATACGTTGTTTACGTCCTGCTCAATCAGATCAATGGTGCTACAGGGTGATGCGGAGGAGACGAATCGTTGAATAAAGTCGTTTTTTTTTTCTTTTGCGCACAAAAAGTATTCTCGTAGCTTCGTAAAATTACGGTTGAACCACTGATGTCACATGGATTATTTTACAGATCATCTTGCAACGTTTCTGGACTTGGGAACATTTCAGTTGTATTGCTGTCTATGCAGGGTCAGACAGCTCTCAGATTCCATCAAAAATATCTTAAATTGTGTTCCGAAGATGAACGAAGGTCTTACGGGTTTGAAACGACATGAGGGTGAGTAATTAATGACAGAATTTTAATTTTTGGGTGAAATATCCCTTTAATGTCAATCAAACAGCAATAGACGGAGAAATTCACTCACTACTCTTAACTGAATAACTTTTGTAGCTTTAACTAGGATAAATCTATATTTCATTTATTAATAAAGACTATGCAATGTTATTTCACATCTGATAATTAATTTTCAGTACCATACTAACTGTTAGACCTACCCGAAAACATTTTTAAGCACTGTTTAATTCGTATTTTTGTTCTATTGCATTTATTTGCGTCATTGCTTCTAATTTGTTCATTTGTTCTTAATGACTGTTCACTTGTCTTTAATGTTTGAAGAACCTTAAATTTGTTAGGCTAGTAGTTTTTGAAATTGAAATGACAAATGTTGAAATTTTGTATTTATTAGAATACAAGGTCAGATGAGTCTAACTAACCATTTTATTTTTTGTGGTAGGGCCAATTAAAATTTTGGCAGGGCAAGTAAAAACTTGAACTACCACTCCAAAAGGGCCAGTAGAAAAAATACTTAAGTGTTAAGCCCTGATTTTAGATTACTCTATTATAAGATCAGTCTCATAGACTGTGTCCAAAACAAACTACCTGGCTTTCTTGTGAAAGTTAATTTGCCATACCAGCATCTTCAGACTATTGACTGATTTTCTTTTCTTTGATCCTTTGATTCTAATGCTGAGCTGATTAAAAGACACAGAGATGTTGTGTTTTAGAAGGATGCAGTGACTATATTTCTCAAAAGATCGAAGAGTAATCATAATACTCATACAAACCTAGTAGGTTTTTTGCCTACTATAATAATTTGCCTACTATAATAACCTAATAATTGCTGCAAGAAGTTAAAAGTAAAGTTGAATTTGAACAGGCAAAATATGAATCACAGATTTCGAGTAAATGTCCTTAACTACTACTGAGTAAGTGAAGTATTTTTATTTGTTTTATTTAAACACTGAACTGTTTGTATGAGCCTCTAGACTTGCCCATCACAGCAACACTGGCTCAACCAGTTTGAGCATTAGTTCAGGACAGGACTATCTGTTTGAAAGACAGAGGTAATGTGCGATTATTTAAATTTAATCAGTCATGTTTGCAGATCCATTTGGTGACACTAGTGGCATGGAAGTTACAAACTGTTTCTAATATGGCCTATTACGTACATTGATCACGCTTTCGTCAATGTAAACGATGGATGTAGTTTGGTCTTTTTAGATATTCAGTACAACAGATATCAAGAAAATTCACCAGCTGTTCGGAAGTTCAGAGAGAATCTGCCAGCATGTGGCATGGAAGAGTCTCCCGAAGGCTTTGAGACCATCAAAACAGCAAAGGATTGTAAAGCTGCCACATTACAGTCAGCAAGAGCCAGTGAGCATTCACAGCATGGCACAGGCATTAGGGTATGAATCTTCATTGCCTTTGGACTGGTCCTCACAGAGCACACAAATCTCGCTCACTCACTCCAGCTTTATGGATTTGCTCCAGTGGATGGTCACATGATTAATGTAAGCACAATCCATGTGTGCAAACATTCATTTTCAGGATGGAAACCTTCTCAGAAGAGTGAGGGACTAATCATTAAAAGTTAAGAGAGTTATAAAGTTATTTTATATGAGCTGCAAACTACTTTAAGTAAATTTACCATGAAATGAAAAGTCTGAAGCCCCAGGTGCTGTGGGTTTGAAGCTGGTTTTATACCTGTAAGACCTTAGGAAGTTTAGTTGCAGTGACCATGTGAGGCAGGACCTTGTTTAGCAAACTCCAACTCTGAAACTTTCACTATTATCCCTATAACTAAAGGTCACATTTTCACATGCTTCTAAATTTAACTCTGTACCAATAAGTGTCATAACACAGCCATTTAATATTATTGTTCATTCTCATTGTTGTGAGAGAATTCAATAAGAATGATTTGTGTCTGTTGATAGCACACTACAAAAATTGGAGTATCAATTTTATGCATCTTTGCTGAATAAAATTATTAATTTCTTTCCTCCACAACATTGAACAGTAATATAAAAAGAAGGCATGTTTGCACTGACAATTATGACAACAATTTAACTGGAATACTCACAGCTCAGTTCGCGATTTCAGCACATTTAGGCTATTACTCGGTTAATATGGATTGTAGGTGGTTAGCAGGGTGCGAACTACGGGGGAGCTAGGGGGAGCTCGGCTCCCCTTAATGAGACATGGGCTCCCCTGAAAACGGGATTTGTGAAATTTAGTCAATAAGACTGAACAGATTCCACAGACTGAAATGTTATGTAAATGAATAGTGTAGTGTAGATATAATAATATAGTAGTGTAGTGACTCAGCTGAACTTACCTGTCCAACATAGTAGAACTCCTCTGAATCATTGTCACCCTCTGAATCCTCCTCTATAGCATAATGGCACTGTAGAGGTTTCAAAATCAAGGCAGAACTTTAGTCACAGTAAAAGTGATTCACTGCCATACCTGACGTTTGTAAATAAAATACATTTTATGATAAAAGCAAAAAATATGGTCTAATTTCTTACCACGTTTTTGTCGGTTTGAAGTTTTGATTTAATAGACAGACAGCTGGTGGCATCGTTATTTATGCGTATTTCTAAAGACAGAGTAGAGTGAAAGCACAGATGTGTGAGGATGACATGATATTGTGAACCGAGAATATCAGATTTAGATCATAACTGGCATAACTCCTGTAACAGGCCTGGTCATGTCCTGAATATTCCAAACTTTCTAACCATTGTTTTTTGTTGGCCTTATGTGTGTATGGTGACAGCAATACAATTGTTTCAACTGAAACACTGCAGGTCTTACTACAAGATTAGTTTTTAATGTTAACTCCACTACAACTACCAAAGAAGTGGTACTAGCATTTCTCAACACCTCAGATTAAAAATAGATTGTTTATGCAGAGGTCTGAGTCAGAAAACCTTTACAACTGAAAAAGTGTGCACATCCAAGATCCATCAGTAGTATGTACACAGGATCATTAGTTGTAATGTACTGTGCTGGAAGATGTCAAGGCTTTTTTTATTAAATGTGTGGATTGGAAAAATATTAGGTGTGCATGACAAGCATCTATTAAGCATTAAACTAACTGCTGGGGGAAATTAGTGAAGATCTCTTCTGTTTTGCCACTTTGTTTTGGCACATGTCTTGGCCGGTTCTAAAAAAGGAGCAGAAGAAATGCAGTACGATTCCAGGATAATTTATTTCCAGGATTACTGCCAGTGTAATCAAAGAGCTCCAAAAACAGAGAAAGACTGGCTAACACTATGTGAATACTGCAATAATAGGATCTTTAGATGATTATCCTACACAAAAAAAGTACTAAAATGTACCACTGCATTACCATGTTCTTTTTTTAGGGCATACGTTATCATTTGACAGACTGGGGACAATCTGATTTTTTCTTTTTTATTCAGCAATGAAGCATTATTATATTAAAATAAGAAATATTAAAATATAAAACAGATGTCAATTAAAATAGAAAACACAAATTTGCAATAATATTTTACATTATTACTGTTTTTACTGTACTTTGATCAAATAAATGTAGCCTCCGTGAGCAAAAGAAACATTTTCAGAAAAAAATCTCATCAACAACAAACTTTAAAAAGGTAGTGTTTGTGTACCTATATCATGGTTATATTTGAGGTACCTTTGAGTATAATCTAAATGCTGTATTTACATGAACATGGTATTCATTCAGTACCATGTGCTTCCACCACAGTACTTTTTTTTTTTTTTACTGACCATCATTTAAAAAAAAAAAAAATCTGAAAAAGTATTGTTCAACTGTTGAGCCAACTCAATGAAATCCGATCGTGTAGGTGTTGGAATAATGGTAGTTTAGGGTTGGAGCAAAAATATTCAGCTGACAGGGCCTTGACCAAATTTGAAAATGACTGAAATACTCCTGAAGTACACTTTGGATCTGGAAGGCTGCTGGTTTCCTTTTCCCTTAGGCGTGACTTTAAAATATCTGATCATTCACCTGATTCATTGGTTTTCTTCAGCCGCAGCTCTTTTATGATTAGATAGTAACAATTCTTACCTGTTGCAATTCTGTGGAAAATCACTGGTATTGGATCCCTGGTGACTAACACTTCATCATTGTTTTCAGAGTTAGACACATATGTGTTATCTGAAAAGACAAAGACAAGCAGGTGCTATTAAAGCACCTAGAAAAGTAAACCTGAAGAAGATCTAACAGTGTAATCAAGCCTGGCAAGTCAAGTGGTAACCAAAACCAGTAACTTGCAACTTATACATAATAAATAGAAACACTCCAAATGAGAGTGAAGAGAGATATGCGCTAATTCTACAGTTTCTGGACAATTCACTATTTTCAGGTTAACACATCCCATGGCATTCTTTGGCAATGTTGTCTAAATCTGTGCCAAGCAAATTCCTCATGCTTATGCAAAGCTGACTGTCTGTCACTATGCTGTGATTCAGACTACACTAAGTCCTGCAAAAAGGAGGTCTGCATCTTCTAGATTTAGATTTAAGGGACAACTCTTGTGTGTTGAATCAAAGCATTAAAGTAAATTTTAGGCTTAGAGCAACACCACAGCTTCACAACAAAATGCAATTTTAATGTGGGTATGTTTTGAGGAGGATAAATGTTGAACTTCTGTGTACTATTTAAAAACAAATCTCACTAAGCAAAGACAAACTGAGTGCACTGGGCAACTACTGAAAACCAGCTACCTAAGAGCAAAAATCCAGCGTTATCACTATACCCTTAAAACCCACTGAGCTTCAATATTGTGTTGTCACTTCATGGACCAAAAGAGAATGAAAACAAACACCGTCATTCACTTTAATGTACTGTGCCGTTATAATTACGTGACAGAAAAGATACAAATGGAAAGATTTCAGAGTATGAATCAACTGTGGTACAGCTGAGAATGATATTCTTATGATACAGCTTAGCCGTATTAGTAGTGGTTTATAAGAATCAGCTGTCACTTTACACTGTAGACCCTGCATCATCTTTCCAATCAGGTCAGGTACGTAAATATGGAATTAATGACATTATGAACTATATTTTTATATTTTAACAGAAAAACTGGACACCCACAGAGCTAACACTGTGGGTGCTTGGCAGGGTATTGTTATGCATTTGCTTATGTGTTCTGAGTGGTTTTTAAAACATCTCTATGTGGATGCTACTAGAGTGTTCTGAATGGTTCCTCCCTGGTCCATATATGAAGTCCACCCTCAACTCTAAGATATTCTAGTCCCAAGATATGGCCTGTGTCCTGTCGTCAATAAAAGTCATATGGCATTTTTTGCTGCTTTTATCACTGATTAGCTGAATCCAATTGTTTTGAACCATAACATTACCCCCAATTTGAATAATCATTCATGTCCTTAGCACAAACTTAAGAGTCAAAGCTTTTTCGAAACTCATAATTAAGTAGTAGGACTAGTGTTAAAAGACTATTGCTCCTTATTGTAACATGCAGAGGAGTAGTGAGAGTTTGGGTGTATGATCCATCCATTTATCAATTAATCCATCAATCTGTGTGTGCAATACCTGGATAATCATCAGAGACATGAACAGAGAAGGACACCCTAAAAAAGAAAACACAAATATTAACAGTAGTAGGGATACATGTAACACTGCAGTCCATTACACTGCTTCTCAGACACATTCATGCACATATGGTACCTGACACAAATGTCTCATTTCATCACACTGAATCAAAGCAGAAACAGTTTGAATATTATCATATCAAATATTGTGACAGCGCACTGCTGGAGCTACTGATCCTGGAGATGTTTTTTTTTTCTTTTTGCACCTGTTTCAATCTTACTGTAATAAACTTTTCATTTATTCTACCCGACTCGGTACAGTACTGTCACAGACACTGCAAATAACTGAAAAAATTAAAAAGTCAAAAATCTGAGACCACCAGTAAAAATACAGCTTTTTAGCATTTTCTATATTATTCTATTTTTAGCATTTATATTCTCTTTTTTTTTCTTTCTTTTGATTTTTTAAGATAAAATGGTCATAGATGTTGGGATTAGGGATGCACCGATGTATCGGCTGTCGATATTTATCGGCCGATTTTTGATTACATCGGCATATCGGAAATAGCGTGAAAAGGGCCGATACCAATGGTTTATTAATTAACTGCATGGAGACAACAAGTTGCATGTCTGTTGCATAATCCAATGTTTTTCTCTGGGCAAAATAATTAAATACTTGCCAAAACAAAATAAAATCTGTACAAAATATAGTTTGTCAGATGGCATAGTACGGCCATATGCAAACATGACACTGACGCATCGCATCCAAAGAGTGAAATGCCCGCGCTCAGCTGTAAATTCATCATAGGTAGAGTTTATCCGAGGATATGTCACGAACCGCCAAGCATTAGGCCTACATTTAAGTGAAAATGAATGGCAGGTAATATGCAGCTTTTTGTTTGAAACCAGTGTAGAACACGGATTCACACAAGGTCACATCACGCACCTGCAGCGTTTCTGTGAACGGAGAAAACAGAATAAAACTATATAGGCTACATAAAAAGGAATATATAGGCCTATACACAAAATATATTTAACTTGAATCATTAACAGATTAACAAAACAAAAGAAAAAAATTGTGCTGAGTTTCGGATCATTGTAACTCGCTCCGAAGTTCACGGAAAAAAACGGGATGGCAGAAAGCAGTTTTCTTTTTCTTTTTTTACAAAAGCTTTACAGTTTTGAATGATGTTTTGCTCCTATCTGTATGACAAACCAGCGTGTTGGTATGACCATAAATTACGGAGTAACAGTTGGGAAAACAATGCAGTGATCGCATCGGTGCCTCACACACACATTCAACAAATTTTTGCTAATTTGACATCGCAGCCTGTTCATTATCAAAATAAAATACAGTTAAAGAAACATAAAAAGTTACACTGTTCAATTTAAATAGCCCATAGTACAGTCTGTTCCGTTCAGTGTGACCAGCACCTCACTGCTGATATAGCTTATATGTGAACGATGATGTTTTATGTCGATAATGCGAGTGAAGAACAAAGCCTATAGTTTACATAATAAATAATAGGTTAGCATCCAGATACTTCGCGAATATGGAAACATTTGGATTTGTGCAGAATGAGAGAGGTAGGCTTCAGTTTCGTTTTTTTTAAATTAATTCGTTTTGGCATGACGCTTATATAGCCTAAATACAACTTTAGAGGATTTGTTGTGGAGAGAAGGGAACTAAAATAGTGTTTGTGTTTGTAATTTTGCTTTTATTTACCATTATTTTAGCCTACATTATTTCTGAATGTAATAATAAAATGCAACGTACAGCCTACTAATTTAGGCTGTTTTTTTCCCTCTCAAAATTAACGCTTATAGACGCTTAGTAGAGTTTTTTTTTATATTTTTTTATCCATGCTGAAACATTTTAAAATATCTTTAATGTTTTATTGCGTTGACAGTTTTTTCTTTTGTTTAATACATTTGGTCTTTGGTAAATCTAGAAAAGATGATGTATTGGCTATGACTAAGAGAGATCATTCAAGACTCTCTTCATTATTTTTTTTTTTGAGTAAATTAAACGCTGTACATTATTATTATTATTATTGGCAAAGAAAAAGTTTAAAAAATAATGTTATTAACCGGTATGTTTTCTACTCAAACCAGATTCACAGAGGAACGCAGGAACAGAAACGTTCAAATACCGATTCTGCTTGGAGTGAACCAATCTTTTTTCTCTCTCTCTCTCGTTTTTAAGCCCTGCTTTATGCAATTGACCAATATCCGTATCGGTATCAGAATCGGCCAATAGTTGTTTGTTAAAATCGGTATGGCCAAAAAAAAATCCTATCGGTGCATCCCTTGGGATCACACCAGTCCATCACTCACTGAATAGTTGACATTTTAAATTGTTCAAATAAAGGCTTATGAATAACAAATGATCAGCTACAAAAAAATTATCTATTCATTTTATGTTTTGGTGCAATGCTGAAGCACAATGCTGTGAAGAGAAAAACCATCTAGCGTTGACACCGACAAATTAATATAGCAGCAAAACTGCAATAAAATAAATAAATAAAGGCTCAATGAAATTTTACAGAAATAAGGAGATGTTATATATAAATTCCAAGTGACGCTTCACAGAAGAGACCATCAAGTCCCAGAAGGGTGCTGCCAGCAAGTCCTGAAAACAGCTAGTCTAAACACTTAAGTAAAGAGGTCATTAAGGAAAGTGTGGGGTCCATTTCACGCAATCAAGTAAATAAGGTTGCAACGAACAGTGTTGACAACAGGATACTGTCTCCTGTGAAGTGCCTTGAATTAATGTGGAGATTACGTGACTTGCTAAAAAAGCCCTATAGTGATCAGCATGAAACTGCCAAAATCATATTAATTTCCTTGATATAGGCTGATCTGGCAAAAGTGAAAATATAATATCACGCAGGTGACCTTTATGTGCTTATGTTTTTTGCTCCATTGCACAAAAGGAGAGAATGTATTCAGGAATTAATGGAGCCAATGACCTTATACATACCATTAAAAATCATGGCAAATAACTCCTTGAAAAAAAACACAAGCATACTCTATGTAGACTCTGACTACTACTGGCATAGAAAGCAATACTAGCCCATGAGTAATTATGTGATGACAACACAGAGAAGAAAGATTGATTCAGTGAAAGTGAAACCCCTCCTGAGGTCTCACACAGGATGGTGCCACTCACAGAAAGCATTCATAATGACACGTGGCTTTATTAAAAAATGACTTGGGTCGTGTTATGCATGATACAGGGTTTTACTGGTGACATGAACACACTTTTATCAAGTGTTACAAACATCTGCTAAATGCCAATAACTGCAAAAATTTTCAGGTTCAGCATTAAGTTCAGGTGAATGAGGTTTATGCTTATGTTCCATCTAGGGATGTCAACGATTAATCGATGATCGATTAATTGACGATAAGAGATGCAATCGATTAAAGCTATCATGGACGATTAAGTCGTTTAATTTTGGGCTGCGTGCGGCTCGTGCGCAAAACACGCGCGAGCGGCTGTGAGTGATGGTGACGGTATATAAATGCATCATGATTCACTCATAATTACAAATTAAGCTTTTAATGTGATTTAAACTTACTGAATTTGTGGAAATTCATGACCAAGAACAACGCCGCATAAATGCAGGCTATATGGGCATCCAAAAGCATGGTCGAGATATATGATTTTCCAGCTAACCAAATAATAAACAAAGCTTTTATACCACACTTGTCATAATCAGCGCTTATAATTTGTAAATAAATAATTGCTGGATTCAAAACAGCAATTAAAAGGCGCTGTGACCGACACTGACTATAGGTTTTCCCGGAGCATTCAATGATGTCACTAAACGGTGATGCCACAACTAAGAGCATCGTTCACAAGTTTCTGCATGGACCTAACTAGCCTAGGTACAGGTTTTCAAGCCCTGGGACAAAATGGGATGCTTTAAGGAAAACTTATAGCCTATGTAAGCAATAGGCCTAAATAAAAATAACAATTTGTTTTCATAAA
>NW_015635305.1:1122141-1166230 GCF_001515625.1 Sinocyclocheilus rhinocerous
GGGAAACAGTCAACAAAAGTAAAATTATCTCAAAGGTACGGCGCGCTCTCTTCATTTTATCAAATGATCATAATCACATCTATTCATTTTACAATCCTGCTACTAGCATTTTATTCAGACTAAAACCCCTTTAATTCGGGTGAGAAAGCGGGGGTGTTTTTGAGTGGCTTTTGCACATCCTGTCATGCCGCTGACTGCTTGCTGCTGCAATAGACGCATTTTGCTGCATTAAAGTTAACGATTAATCGATTAATTTATCGTTAATTTAAACGACGATCGATCATGGAAATGATCGAAAATTGACATCCCTAGTTCCATCACACAAAGTCTTCTTAATATTCACAGGCTCAAAAATGAATGTCACAATAGCTAATTTTACAGTATCTAATTAACTTTTTTCTGCCCAACATCAATTTCTGCTACTGAAAAAAATATAAAAATGTTTTGTCAATTAATCAAAAAAATATTGTAACATCTAAATGTCTTAAGTAAAAAAATTAATAAATACATAAATACATAAAAACAAAAATTAAAAAAAAGTTTTATACAAAACACATGAAAATCATTCTGGCAACGTTCTATTATGTTCACTTTTGTACGCATCATCGCAGTTCAGAAATACAATTTTCAGTAAGGGGCGCTAAAGGTTAATGCTCTATTGAGTTTGAAAATAAACATACCACCTACACTAAACTTTACCCTAAATTTACCTGATGGTGTTAATGAAAGCAAACACATTAAGGAGTAGTACTTATTTACTTTTATTGCCATGCCAAAGGCTATCTTCATGGCAAAAACTGAGTTGGAATAACACAAGAGTTACATAAACACAAAATAAAACCAAATAAACAAAAAATACAGCAGTTAATATTAGGCCTATATAATTAACATATGATAAATCTAAAATCTTTTCAGGTAAAATCTTACTAAACAATTTCCTGAGTGACCGCACTTCATAAAAATGTTTTCTACATTTACTGAAGCTGCCATGCCATCTTTGCTTGCTTCTACAAACCTCTGAGCTCTTTTATCATGACTTGTGTTTTCACGGGACACATACTTGTGCTCTCTGCGTCACAAGTGCCATGCTTTACCAGGTGAGCTACCGAGCCAGTTTACAGAAAAGCCATACATATGGAGCTATAATGTGATACAAACATCAAAATGTATCAGTTTATAAATCATGCACTATGGTAAAAGTGTTTTGAAGTCATAACATAGTACTGTACACAAATAAGTCTTTATCAATTTATTTATTTATTATCATTGACAATCTGTCCCTACAATCACATTTTTTTGTGAAAAATGAAAGTTGTTTCCGTTTTTACTGCACTGGTTTAGGGCTGGGCAATATACCTAAATTTGATATCTCAATATTTTTGATGATGATATATCTATCTCAATATTTTTGCATTTGCTCTAGAATAATAAAAAAAAAAGTGTATTCCTTCTGAGTCTGACGCAATTAAAATAAACGGACCTAGTGACTACTTGCTTCTTTTTATTAAATAAACACATGGAAATGTAACGATACGAAAAAGGAATGCAAAGTGGCTACAGAAAGTGTATTCTGACAGCTTCTTTAGAGCAATTTAATTCACATACAGCATTTTACAATGAGCACAAGTTTTCTGTGTTTCACAAGTTTTTAGTGTATCAACGGTTCCTTGGTTTAAGAGATGCTCTGTGGCATGACACTATGTTCCCACTGGCACTAAAAATTCTTTAGTGGGGAATGAGTTACTGGAATACATAAGCACTTCTTGGCTAGTTTGCAGGAGTGAAATTGCCTATTGGTGCCATCTTTGACACATTAATCTTAATTTTTCAACAATATTCGATATCCTGTAATTTTATATCAATTATTCGATAATCAAAATAATTTAATATTCAATATATTGCCCAGCCCTACACTGGTGGAAACACCAGTGAATTGTATATGTATAGGGATGTTTTTGGAGTTTTGCAAAAATGTAGATAGAGGCACATTTTTCCAATGAGCCTAGGTTGGAAACAAACTGAGTACACCGAGTTAGACCAATGAAAGTATTTTTCAGGGTCCAGATAGTGCCATAAAGTAATAAGTATCCATTTCTAATGTCAAATGTACATATTTTCAGGGAATAGAAGACCACCAATTACCCAAATCCAAAATGACAAGGTAATTACAGCTATTCATCTCATGCCCTGGTTGGCGTGATTCTGGGATTAAAAAAGTGAAAGAACAGCATTATAAATTGCTGACAAATGGGGTCACATGCCAAGACAGGAGCTTCTACACCTGTAACTTGCTCACCAAGACAGAAACAAAGCATTACTGTGTATATGGAATGAAGAATGCAAGGACTTTAGTGAAAACAAACAACCTTTACATGTGGATGACCCAACACAGGAGAACGGAACCCTCCGGGCAGGTAATAGGTAGTAGCCCCACAAACAACTACAGAAAAAAGGCAAATGTTCGGCAGATAATGCTAAAGCAGAACGTAAGCTTCTCTGCATCACTTGCATAAAATATTATTCTATTTGGAACATTAACCATTCAAAAATTCCTCACATTAGCACCTGCCTCTTATATAATCTATTAATTATATATATGGTTTACTTGGTACACATGATAAACACACACTTATATATACACATTTTAAGCAAATATTTATGTATCTCAGTTTGTAACTGTGACGTCTGCACACTGACAGATGCTGTGCTTTATATAACCTTAAACTGGCAAAAAAACAGTTACAAAAACCCAATGTGGTGCGAGCGTGGCAAACTACTTCTGCTTTTGATACTTTCACTTTCTGCACTGTACAACACCTACAACGTTGATAGGATCTTATATTATTACGGCACTTCCTCATCAACTCCTTGAATTAATAGTTTACATCCTTTTGATATAGTATACCAAATGATCCAAAGTTTATTTCCAGCGGTCTGCCAGTATCCACATCTAATGCAACAACATTTGTTTGAATTAGAGCTTGTCACAATTTAGCACTCATGGTAATTATGCAAATTCAGTTATACCTAGATGATGAAACTCAAACATAATTTATGTTGATCTCGGCCATGACGGATTATTCATGAGAAACTACTGCATCTCTGGGATTATGGGCTTGTCTGTTCTTTGCACTGCTTTAATTACCTTATACCTACTTCGGTAACATCTAACAAAAGTGATCTCCTTGCGAATTTCATCTTTGAATGGTTTGGTATATCAAAATATCAGGGTTATCTGGCATATCAGATATTAGAGCTACCCTGTTTTCTGTTAAGAAAATACAAAAACAATACAAAAACACAAAAATGACAAAGAAAGGGTGCAAAAAAATTAGGCCATGTGACGTCTATATTACATAGAAACGTCGATCCTTCAGTGAAAGACATTGAGTGCAGGTTGCAGCTCTACAAACAGGAAATGTGCTACTTCCTGTAGAAGGCAAGGTGCAATGATTTTTCATAGAGAGCCTGCCAGCTAATTTCCTGCTTATAATGCAAGGCACCTCCTCTAAGAACAAGAGTGACATTTGCAAACCAGTTCAAACAGAAGATGACAAGGAACTCCCCATTTTTAATTCAGAACACCTAAATGGGTTACATTTTTGCTGTGGCAAACGACTGCACATGGAAATAAACATTCAATCTAGTGCAGTGTTACAAAAATCAAAGTGCAAATTTTAGGATTGCCAAATACATGTACATGCATTAAGAGTTTGTGTTTGGTGTTGGAATTACTATTAAGACATGAAAACAAATCAATAAATAATATGATACAACCAACCACTTTTAACCAACAGTAATTGAAACTCCAAGGCCTTATTTAAAAGCAACGATTGAAAAGACAAGATCCACCATTCTGCTTTCATAACTCTTTCCAGGACCTTCTTATCAGTACTGGTACTGCTTCAGTGAGCCTAAAGTGCTTTCCTGGACATCTCATTTTTAATTAGCATATTTATCATAAAATTTGCATGACTATAGGGAGCAAATTTTATAGGGAGGGCTCGTTTTAACCAAGGTCTAGTAGCTTTGCAGGTATTACTCGTCTAAATGGCCTCGAGCTAAAATTTCAGTTTGGTATCACATCTGACTTCATTGTGAAATGAGGTTGCAAGTCCCATTTTGTCTCTCATCTAAATCTGGTGGAGAAGTCTTAAATATGTTGGCAGAGTTAAGGGTTTGTATAGTAAACAGGTCAATAGATTGAAAAGACTGCCCTTTCAAGAATTAGAGCAATGGTGTTCTTCTCATGTTTTCTTTCACCAGACAATATTGTGCATTAGACACAAGACTTGAATAAGACGAGACGTGCCCACTTGACGTCAAGCTTTCACAGACTAACCCAAATCCACTGCTAACTGAAAGTACCATGAACTTCCGCTAGCAGAATGTAGTGTAGAGACAAACATTCATTCAGTAAACAAACCGTCAGTTTTTCTTGTACTGTCTTATAATGTCAACTTAAGACCAGTAAGTAAATGACATTCTACTACAAATAAATCAAAATTAAAGCTGCAAGCAGCGATGAACGGGCCCTCGCACCCGGGCTCACCGCCAGCGGGCGGCTTTAGTAAAACAGTCAACGGCGAGCAATATGGATTTAAAGTGGTCAATATAGGAGGAATGTGTCAAAGTCATTTATATGTGGCAATCTTCCTGCTGCCAGCTGGTGGCGCTATGACTGTAATCGAATATGAGTATGTAGATGTCTTCAGGCCAGGACTCTAATCAAACATGTGAAGTTTGAGGCAGATTGGACATTGTATGAATGAGTTACAACAACTTCCTGTTTGATGGTGTTAATAGCATGCTTTAGCACTTAGCTAAGTGTTGCTAGCATGTTTGAGCATATTTCTAGCATGTTTAGCACACAAAGCCATATTTTTACTGTGTTGCTAATAGTGCATCACAGTGTTAAACATGTCACTTCCTTTTGCCAATAGGTGGCGCTATAATTGTAACCAAATATAAGCATGTAGATGTCTTCAGGCCAGGACTCTAATCAAACATGTGAAGTTTGAGGCAGATTGGACACTGCATGCTTGAGTTACATCAACTTCCTCTTTCACTGCATTAATAGCATGCTTTAGCACTTAGCTAAGTGCTGCTAGCATGTTTTAGTATGTTTCTAGCATGTTGCCAGCCTATGTAACAGATGCTGACGAATTTTTATATGTTCCTAGGAGTCCATAACAGTTGATTTTATCAGACGATGTCGCGATTATAAATTAGAGTGACTCCTACAATTGTTTTTCTACAATATTCACTAATCATGACAGTAAAATAGGCTATCTCCTCTCTCAATCAGTAGAAAATGTGGTTTACACACGGTCATGCATGGAAAAAATAAATACCGTCATATACCGTGAAACCGGTATAATTTTTAAAAATACCATGATATTAATTTTTGGTCATACCGCCCACCACTACTTGACACCAAATCTCATCTATCAAATATTCACAGCTTTCAAGCAAATCATTACACAAATATGCCCCAAAAGTGTGACCCCTGGAGAGTGACATGTAAATAAAACAACCACACTTGAACACACTGGCATTCATGATCAACAGAGCGATGAGTATAAACTTTAATTTCCATTAGCTGGATTCAGATTCACAGGGTAAAAACAGCATTGTGAGCGAGAGAAAGAAAGGAAGAAAAGTACATGACTTGATCTTCTCCAAAAGACAGTTTCAGATTGCTCCGGGTTGTTTACTAGCATACAATAATGAGTTTATTCTTTTTTATGTGAGGAACACAGCAGCTAAAAATGGCTGCCTATTCATCACTGTAAAAGTGATTAGTCAATGTCTAATATGTTAAGGACAGTGTTCAAGGTAATTAATTATATGTAAATACAATCTATTGTTAAATACAGTGCAGCTAGAGACTGCTTATGCTTAAGGTGGTACATATTTATCAATGCACAGTAGGGCTGCACGATAAATCGCATGCGATATTTAACGCGCATCTTATCAGTAAAGCCGGTTCTGTAATCAGCGGTAAATCTCCATCACGTACCGGCTTTCTGACAAGATGCGCATTAAATATCGCATGCGATTTATCGTGCAGCCCTAATGCACAGGAATTCATAATCACTGCTGACCACAACAGAAGTGAGCATTGACAATGAAGAAGAGGTTATTGTCCTCATTGATGGGGTATAATGTGAAGAGAGAACACACATGAACCTCAATCCAATTAAAGCCTTGCACATCATGACCAAAACACCTATTACGCCATCATTGTTTTATAGTTTCATAGTTCAAAGTTTTGTCATTGTTTGCTCATCCTCATGTTGTTCTAAACTTCTATAACTTTCTTCTGTGGAGCGCAAATGAGATGTTAGTCAGGATGGCAGCTTCACTCTCCTTTCACTTTCATTCCATCTTTTTCCAAAAATAAAAGTGAATGGATATGTCATTCCGCCTGGCAGCATCTTTTGTTTTCCACAGAAGCAAGAAAGGTTTTGAACAACATGAGGCTGATAAAATGATGATGAAATGTTCATTTTTGTGAACCGAACACTGACAAATATACTTATAGTATTGTTTACATTCAGAGCATAGCTGGCTCTGTGATATTTACCTTTTAGGTCCTTTTGAGTAGGTGAAGGTGAATGTGGAGTCGGAGAATCGAAACTCTGAAACAAACAGACAATCAAACTTGGGGTTTTTGAACAATATAACACACTGGACCACATAAAAAGTCCCTTTCAACAAGTGTAGTCTCCATGGCAACATCAACCGGGAATGTCCACCGACAATGAATATAGGAGAATTAAATTGATAGCTGATAAATGTGTGACGCTCAACAATAGTAAGGCGTGGGCTAACTTAATTGAAAAATCATTCACATCACAAAACAACACCTGAGAGGAATGTTAATGCCTTTATTAGGATGATAACAGAATATGTGGTAGTAATAATAAAGGCAGTTTACGTTTTGCTAGGCCCTCGGTTGCAGTTGATTATTGCATAATTTATAATGTCCAGGAAAGATTAAATTGCCTACGCTGGAGCACATTAGCCACATAGGCTACGGGTTTTGAACAAATCGGGCTTTTGTGTGGAGAAGGAAATAAAGGCATCAGCAATGAGACTGACAGCTTGTCAGTTGTGTTGATTAAATCCATGGCAATTGTTAAAGGAAGACAGCTCTCTTAATAAGAAGAGACAATGGAAACTCACCAGAAAACAGGCAGTCTTTCTCTGCCTTACACCTTTGAATTACGATGTCGACGTCTTTTTGAATCCTCTCTTGCCTTGAACACATCCCCATGAAATAACACACACTAGAATGGCTTCTCTAACTAATATTCAGCGAAACAAACGAATCCTTTCCGCTTGCAGGCACGATGGATGTGGGGAACAGTAGAAATACGTGCTTGGAGGTCTGCTGTAACAATCCCAGGTGTGTCACGCCAACCGACACCGTTTCATCTCCTCTAACAATAGCCTCGATCGCATGAGCACAGCTGAGAGCTCTTCCTCGCGACAGCTTTCATGAAGATATCACTTTTACACCGGAAGCATCTCTCAGTCGGCCTCATAACGCTTCTGCTGAACCCAACAATGGCGATGTCGAAAGCTAAACCACGGAGCGAAAAAAAAGATACCGCATGTAAAACCAACGCGGGCGTGAGCTTCAGACCGTAACGGAAGTGAAGTTGCACACGGGGGAAATCAGTGTGGGAATCCTGTGATAGCATCCACGAGATGAGCCCGGTGGGAACGGGAATCACTACAAGGCGGATGATGTCATGGACGTGTTTTCTCCCCACGCGCCCTCTCTGCTGCTGGACCTTCTCGGTATCACTGGCCTCTGATTGGCATGGAATAAAAAGCGATTATATTCAGCTTATCGTTGCTGATTTTTTATTAAGCAGTAGGCTATCACAACATGAACATTGTCATTTAGATTACCTAAAGACAAAGCACATCAGGTACGCTGATATTAGAACAACGGCAACATTGCGAGTGTGATATTACTTTTATACCAGCTAAATACAAAACAAATAAAGTTGTGCTTCAGACTTTGTGTCACCCATCAAACCACAGACTGAAAGCCGGTCTGGACTATGGATCGCTGTAAATGAAGCAGTCTGTTGTAATCAATCAGCTGGAGCTCCATTCCAGGTTTTGCATTTCACACTCTCCTCACACTAATGAGAAACCCTACTCAGAGAGACTCCAGCAAAACCCATAGTGATCGTTGTTTACACTTGTATTCTATGTAGCTACTAGCTAGCTATTGTTATGTTGTAATGCTGTATTAAAAAACAGCGACCTAACAATTTCACTGAACATCGTACCTTTGGGGATTCAAAGCGAGAATATCCTAACTCTGGTAATACAAAATATTCACAACTTTATTCTTAAATTAAAAAAAATAAGGAGAAAATGTCAGTTAAGAAAATTTGTTTAGTGTTGTTTCATGCATCTGCTCCCTGATTTTCCAAAAAGTTTGCACTGCTTCCACTCTGCACTGCATAAACAGTCTGACAGGTGGTGTCATACTAGGGATTGTTAAAGGACATGACAACCTTGGCATTTGTATGGTTGGAGAAAGCCTTGAGATGTCAACTTGGATCACAATCATATAATGGCATTGATTCCATTGAATGCTTTCAGAGCGTAACAGTTAGCCTTGTTTGCAGATTCCATATCTGATCAGAAATTAATCCTACCAATTGCAAAAACAGTGTGACCTCTTATATAAAACAGCTTTATTTAATAACAAATCACTCCAAAATAGATGTCATGTTGAATATTAGCAGACAGGCAGTCAGTCAATTTATTATGTGACAAGCTGTTTCCACAGTGTTCACGATGAATCCACCTCAAACGCATTGTTTTAACATTGCATTTTGTCTACAGAGCGACAAAGCATTTACCCACTAAACTGTATGTGAAATGGGTCATGCAATCAATAGGAACACCTCACAACACACTTCATCACCCTTCTCTCACTGCTTGCACCCATCATTCTTCTCACATTGACATTATGAACGCTGAACAGTTTCATTCCAGTCTACAATTTTCACACGTCTTCTCTCACAAGGATAAATGTGTATCATAACACTAGCAAAATGGTTTTTAAATTAGCATGATTTTTGCACATATATACTTGATGTATTGTAGAAATAGCCTAACATGGTACATGAATATGATAATGCAGTTATAAATGCAAACAGCAGACTAACATTGATTTGTTGTTTTTATTCATCATTGATCACAGCTGATTGTTGAAAATAATAACCATAATGATATTTTTATTTAGTTGTTCTAAATTAGCATCAAGCATTTGCATGAATGAAACTGAGACTGTGTTCACACCAGAGAGGAAAAGCTGTAGAGGGGCACGGTTTAGGCCACAGTAGCCTGTCCAGCCTGAAGATGGATGGCTGTGTTAGTGGCACTTTGATTAACAGCTCCATCCGGACTTTGGCTGTTGGCTCACCAGTCTGGAGCTGCTCCAAGGAGACCCCACTAGCCCAGCTGTGCTGAAGCAGGCAAGGCCTCGGCTGATGACTGCAGTGGCAGGAAAATCCATCTTCCTGCACTGAGCCTCGAATGTATTTCCCCCTTCTACGTACACTGTGTGATTGAGGATTTAATGCATGTTCTGATGAATACACTCACAAACACACTCATCATTTTCTCTTTCACCTAAATGGCACCTCATCTCGATGCAACGTTGATGGAATCAACGCTGCTGATGTGCAATACAGAACTTCGCTAATGATTCTTCTCCGTGCCACCATCAACACATCATTCAGTGCTCCTTTCGATGATTTCACCATTATGAGGGTGATAAAAGAGCCCTGGTGAATTTCAATGCAGCATATTTTGGAGGGGAATTCTACTGATAGACCCCTTCAGGAAATAAACACATACGAGACAAGTGTATGTATTTACTGCCAGCTGGCTAAAGATAAGAGGAGAATTTGACAAAAGAGAGCAAAAATGAACAATATAAGCAGGTAGACAGAGGAGAGCAGCATTTCCTGTTTTTGTGGGGCGTCCCACATCATTTGAGTTGACTCCATGCTGAACTCAATTCATTAATCCTAATTTCACAGGAAGTCAAACAGTTGATCACTGTGAGCATAGGCCTACATATGCACTGTGGCGCTCTTTATTATCAGGTCTGCATGCTAGATAAAGTGTGTTTAAGAGGCTGGATACATCCAATTTACCAGTAATCCTCTTTCTTCATCACCTTTAAAGGTTTTGCGTTGGATATGTTGAGACACAAGTTTGTCTTCAGCGCTTAATCATTCAGCAGAACTTAAATCGGCAGAATTTGCAGCAGGTCCATTTTGGGAGTCACTCCTGCTTCAAAAGACTGCTTGCCTTAGAAATTTATATTTGACACATCTTTAATGTATTTGCCCTTATCAACAGCACCCAGGAAATTGGCTTTTTATATGAAATACTGTAATCTTTTCATTTAATAACCTTTTTGTTTTTTTCAGGAAACTTTATTGCCCTGGTACGTAATGGGAAATATGATTAGTTATGTGTATTCTCACATTTCTGCAGGAAAGGTGTGTGTGTGTGTGTGTGTGTGTGTGTGTGTGTGTGTGTGTGTGTGTGTGTGTGAGTGAGGGAGGGCCCTCTTTTATTCGGGTGGCTCACTTCTGCAATATTTCTGTCATGAACAACATTAGCAATCTGGGACTTGATGTCTCACAAAATTAAAAGTCTAAGGATGAAGCGATCTGTGGAAAATTGTCACTTTCTACCTCCCTTTCCTCAAAACCAATATGTTGAATGAGTGTTTAGATCCCAGATGTGCAATAAGGTCACAGTTAGATGGGCAAAGAGCCGGTCCTTAACCAGTAGGCATGTGTGTGTAATGTGTTAGCCAAGTTGGGATTCGTTCATTCGCGCGATGGTCTCATTTCCCTTCCCTCCCTCTCTGTAGACTGACTCTGGAATGAGACCAGCATTCCAAATATCCATGACTGTGAGTGATGTAAAACATTAGCTTAGCTTGCAGGAATCACTGTTCTGTGACACACGGTGAGGAGACAGATCTGGATGATTCCTGATGGAGCAATACTATATAAAATGCAAGCCCAAATTGTAAAAGACTCTTGAATGACTCGTTTCATTATTTTGATGGGTTTAAGACTTTGCCTGCAATACAAATCTGTATGTCAACCTCAAGAAGTCTTGATTCACATTTAAAGTTCATGATCATCTATAAATCAGCGTGACCTTTTAGAGAGAGTCTTCATTGCTTTGTTTTAGTGAAAGGTTTATTGATGTTTCTGTTCATTTCCAAGTTGAAATAAGAACAATCAGACAGCTTCAGACATGTTATTTTGTGCTACTAATTCATCTGTCTCTTGGTAATATGGTGAATACTAATAGTGGTTTGGTCCAGTGTATGTTTTAGGCTTCTAAATCACCCTAGAAGTTTTTGCAAAGTTGTCATTTTTCCTATTTAGCCTATGTTGTTACAGTGTGTTAATATTTTGCATACTGTTGGACCTACCCTGTTGAAAAAACCGGCATATGCTGGTTAAGTATGTTTTGAAGCATGGCAGCTGGTTTAAGATGGTCCTTAGCTGGTCATGTGCTGGTCCATAGCTGGTTAGCTCCTGCTCATGACCAACTAAGGACCAGTTAAATCAGTTGCCATGCTTCAAAACATGCCTAACCAGCATATGCTGATTTATTTATTTTTTTCAACAGGGTATGCATTTTGAGGTAATGGTTTATTCCAGTGGTTGATTTATGATCTTGTATACAAAACAATTTTACATCACTTGATGTTAACTGGTCATGAAGCAAAACCAACTGAAAACCACTGCCCTAGAAACATATACAGGTGCATCTCAATAAATTAGAATGTCGTGGAAAAGTTCATTTATTTCAGTAATTCAATATGTGCTTACATATAAAAAAAAACTTATAATTCTCACCATGTAATTCCATTTGGAGTGCACAAATTACAGAAAGTTTTATAAAAAGTTAATTTGCAGAATGACAGAAAAGTCTTTCTTTAAAAAAGAAGGAACAAAGAAGATTGAGTGGGGGCACAGGACTCCCAAGGGGGAGGCATAAAGTCAACTTCACATGTTAGATTACTTCAAAGCGTGAGACAGTGAAATGGAAAATTTCAAGTGCTGTTTCCCTCTAGAGTATTTTGAGCTTAGCAGTGGAAAAAAACAAGTTACCTTTTGAAGTTTGTTAGTTTAAATGATTATTATTAATATTAATTAATTTACTGGTGGTGGTAAAATCACACCATGCTAAAAACAAGCCTTTAACAAAAAAACAAAGATGTTAACAAACTACAGTTTTTTTTTTCTTCCTTTATGTCATACCATTCAGTGTTCAAACGCGTTTATATGTGGAATAATGCTTATGCATTAAGACTTAGACACTATATAAAGAAATAAACATTTACTGTAACATTAGTTCCTAATAAATGAATTTGTGACATAATACAAAAATGATTGTATTAAAATTGGGAAAAAGCACAATGAAAGCATTTTGTCTAGTGGTCTTTTGGACCCCCTCAATGTTAAGCCTACTCACTTTTTCCATTCTAGCTGTTCGGTCAAAGAGACTGAACCCACCCACACAGTTACCATTTCTAATCTTTGTCTGACGTGTAAACGTCACATCCAAAAACAAGGTTATCTATCAGAGGTTTCACTGCAGTCCTTACATGCATACATCTAAAACCACACACACAAAATAAGGTATATTTTTGGAGTTTGAAGCCCAGGTGTGATATGTCACGCTTTCTTCTGCTGACTGGTATTTCACACTGTTTTTGTGGCTTTTGATCACATGACCGCTAAATGGAGAACAGGAAGTGGGTGAGAACTGAAACTGTGACATTTTAACAAGTGTCAGCTCATTTTTAATTGACAGTTGAACTCATGTAGCCTCAGGCTATGCAAATCTGCAATAGTTTTTCTCCTTACATTGTTAAATGACAAAAGTGCCATCATTATCATTGTTCCAGAGAACAAACTGAACATACAGGTTAGGCATTTCTCTCAGCTGACAGAATTTGATGAAAATGTTTTTGTCAGTTATCTGTAGGCTAGGTACTAGCTTTTGTGTGCCTTTAGTGTTTCATAAATGTAGAGCTCTCGTATCAGATACAGTCAGTTTTGCTCATATTGTCATTGACACCTGGCAGTACAGAGGTCCATGTACAGTATTTGTAATATTTATGTTTTTTCTTTACAAACTGTTGTTACAATGGTTACATCAACCTGTGTATTGTGATAGCCCTGCAGATTCTGTCTGCTGGCAAAGAGAAAACAGCTACAACTCTGACAGTCACAACAGCTGCAGTTTCCATGTTTAGATAATTTTTTAATGGCTGAATCACAGAAAGACATTCACAGAGAACAGAGGCGTATTATGAGGAGATTTATGTCTGCCAGCGAACTCTTGGCAGGTAGTGTGAGGTGGCGGCGGTTCCCAGGAGACTGTGGCCACCATCTGCACTGGAAAGAGATGCAAACAATTCCCCCTTCACGAAGCCCCTGTGTGCTGTTGTGCTGCTCTTGCATTAATATGTAAGAAAACGTGAAACTGAAAAATTATAATGTGGTAAATGTTCCAACCAGTCTGATTTAGTGGCATAAATATAAGCAGCATTTTGTTTGAAGCTGTGTAAATGCTTCCTTAGGCTGATGAAAAGGATGAGCTGCTCTCCACAAAAATGACATGTCCATTACATTCTCTTTATCATCCAATATAAGAGGATGTTAACTATATGTCCAAAATTGCAGCAACAATCTGGAGAAAATCAATATCTATCTATCTACTCAAATAAATGCTGTTCTTCTGAACTTCATCATAGAATCCTGAAAGAAGTATCAGTTTCCACATAAATATTACTATTTTCAACTGATAATAATAAGAAATGTTTCTTGAGCACCAAATTGGCATATTACAATGATTTCTGAAGACTGGAGTAATGGCTTCTGAAAATTCAGATTTGCAATCACAGAAATAAATTCTATTTTATAATATATTAAACTAGAAAACATATATTTTAAATTGTAATAACATTTCACAATATTACTGTTTTTACTGTATTTTTTATAAAAAAATGGAGCCTTGCTGAGCATTAGAGTCTTCTTTTAAGAAAGTTGAAAAAGCTTAAATTCCCCAAACATGTGAAAAGTAGTGTAAATGTAATCATTTTACAATGATTAAATATATGTTGAATATTATAAGGAATTGCATGACACAAATGCTATATTCAAGTCAGAGCCAGGTATGAAACAAATAACAGCCAATGAGGCAAATCAAAAACTTGTGTATCAAAACTTCACAAAAAAATCCTCAAACTTTTATGCATTTACTCTAAATGAGCATTTGCATGTTTGAGCCGTTGATAGTGTGTTTAGCACCAAACACCACTTCAGTTCGTCGTGCCTCTCATTAAGAGCATGTAGTATTCATTAATATGGATATAAGAAATGAACAACAAACAATAACATAGTTACCAAGGTAGCTGCATAAGAAGAACTAAAAGCAAACAAAGATTTGCATATTAAATGGATGATTCACCCCAAAAAATGAGCTCTGACAGGCAATATTGGTGCATGAGTAAAATGAATAGCACATTTAAAAAATATCTGATGTCTTTATTCACAAGGGCAGAACAAAAAGTCAGATAGACAAAAGAAATATTCATGATTGCTTTTTTTCACATACGCTATAGTTAATACATTTGTGCTTAATACTCAAGCAAAATTAAATTACAATAAAAATCAGTGGGAGCCTCAATATTTACACAAAGACAATTCAAGTAAAATATAACAACATCACTGATATATTTTTATCAGGGAGACAACTCTACTGAAAGTCTCAGATGGTAAACATGACAATATTCACAGCTGAAAGAATATGATCAAACATAACCAAAAGACTTGAAATGTCATGATTCTAATTAAAGTGTGCTAAGGTGACTTTTTCTATCTATGATTGTGTTTTAAATGTTAATAACCAGATTGAATTCAAGTATTTAAAGGTGAAGCAAGTGTAAACACTGTGGCTCTGTCACAGCGTATTTTTATTTATTTTTTTGTCGTCCTATTGTGCTTCAACCAATAGTGTGAGTCTGGGGTGCAGCTTCCTGTTTTTCTGTACGAGGGCCTGACAGATGGGGAGATAGGAGTGTTTGGGAAATTTTTGCAAATCTGTTTGCTAGTGGCACTGAAATTACACAATTTACCTTTAAGATAAAACTAGTCAATACCAAAACCCCCAAAAAATTGCAATCATCAAAAGGAACAATAAAAAATTACTGTGATAACAGGAAAAAAAATCAATTCCACAAATACATTTTAAAGTCATAAACCAGTTCAAAACAAAAGCTCATTTTATGATTCACATAGAGTTTGATATCTATGTTGATCTACTGTAATCCATTAGAATTAGTGGTCTGCATCACCACCATATAATCATAGCTATAAGTATAAACCAATTTTCACAATATTGTCATTAAATTATATTATACAAGGGAAGCAGTTATTACTGTATCATTTAGAATTCTTACAATTAGGCTTAAATGTCTTCACAAAGTCCATAAGTTCAAAGACATACTAAAAATACCTTGAGCCCGCATATGTGAGTCTACCACAAATCTGCAGAAGCATCTGTTTGTATAAAAATCAATGTGCAAAAAAATCATCAGATCATAGAGATCCTGTAACGAACATATAAAAAGAATGCAAAGTCTATGTACAAAGAGAGTCCACCAGAGTTTGGCATCTCACAAACGTGCAACATGTGCAGATAGATCAGACGTCATACTGAAGTCCGGGGTTTTCTGATGACTAACTGGACGGGACCCTCAGAGACTGTTTTAATGATGTTCCAGGCATCGTAGTGCATAAGGCCCTGCAAAGACCTGCCATTGATGGCTAGAAGTTCATCTCCGACATCAATGACCCGGGACTGTTCAGCGGCTCCTCCTGTCACAATCACAAAACCTTACATTCTTATGGTGCTCGGAGATGAGCTAAGCTTTCTCTTGATACACAGGTTACACACTAGTCTCCCCCTAGTGGACATCTTTAAATGTTCGAGTAGAGCACTCACCATGGAAAATGCGTTTGATGTAAAGAGGTCGATCTCCATGGGCAGATGCTTTGCCTCCGTCTAGACTGAACCCTAAACCGGCTGTAGTCTTGTGTAACTCCACACTCAAAGCCCCGTCTGGCCCCACTTCCACACCTACACAACCCACCAAGAAGCCAATTAGGAACAGAAAAAGGTATGTACTCCATTATAAAAATCCAAGGTAATAAGTTAAAGACTGATAGCGAGTTAATCTTTTGCCACGAGAGTGACAATGACTCCAGATACTCACTTGTTTTATGTTCTCTGATGCTGTCTCTATGGCCTGGAGTAGGACAGATTCCAGTCTGAAGGGGAAGTTCTTGTCTAGGTGATGTTGGCTCAGTGTTCTTGCCCTTCTGGATGATCACTAATGCCTGCTTCGGCAGTCTGGTCTGATGAAGGCATGACAGCGCCTCTGCGTGTGTGATACCACTCAAGCTGGTCCCGTTTATTGACAAAACTCTGTCTCCTCTGTGAATGGTACCTTCCACGCCTGCCACCCCTCGAGTGAACACCCGATGGACCTGCGACAAAGAAATATAGCTTAAACTTAGTTTAAAAGGTTACTTCATTTAATCTTATTTGAAGCTTTATGTTACTACTGGTTCCTTTGAAAACCACAAGGGGAGATAATGTGTAATTCTAAATGCTACTGAAAATGGCTACTGGTTTTTCATTTATTTATTTTATTTTATTTAAAAAAGCAAAAGGTTTTGCTTGAACAAAAGCACTTACAGTAATAGATTTCTGCTCCAGATCTACTCCTCCGGCGATGCTGAAACCCAGTCCAGATCCTTGCTCTTTGGTTAAGATCACAAAGTAAATGTCATCTTTACCCTAAATAAAAAGATTTGTGCAAGACTGGTTAACGTTTTTTTGAAATCAAAAGAAAAATATATAGAGCTATAAATAGGGTCCGTAAAAGCAATGACTGTTCTGTTAGGAAAACAGACTGATAAAAATAACAAAAAAGTGACAGTGAGCTTTATAAATATTAATAAGCCAAAACAAAAGCATTTCTTTAACTGCTATCTAAAGGCATATCTTCCCCATCTTTAAAAAGAAACATAAAAAAAATGCCAGATCGTCTTTATTCTTAAAATATTAGCTTTCTAAATAGACTTTAAAACAATATGATATGTAAACAAATCATTTTGAATACCATTTTTGGAACATACTGTATTTTTTACAAAATACTGTAAAGCCTGAGACATGATAAATTACCTCTGAAAGAGTGCTTGTTTCCTGCATGAGACCTGTCACATCCAATTTGGTTGTGAGGGAACACAAAACATCTTGCACTTTATTTTGGTCCAAAGGAGAAGATTCAAGATCTTTCAAACTGTTGGAGAAAAACAACACCAATATCAGTTGTAACAGTTTTTTTTCTAGTCCGCAATGTTAAAATATACTAGATGTAGGTTTCATCAGGAACATTTGTGCAGTGTCACACAACACAACACTGAAATAAAAATATAATATGTGCTGATATGTAACCCTCAAGCACCATTAAAGTATAAAAATACATAATAAAACTTACAAATTTTAAATATAAATATACTAAAGTAAAAAAGGCAAACTCAATAATCAACTAGTCTGCTTTTGTAGGATTAGTAAACTGTTGTAATCTCTTTTTTCATTGCACATTATAAACCGGTTTTCCCTCACCTTATAGACCAGCATGAGAGCCCTGTGATTTGGCCTTCATGTTGGTCCCCATTGCTAGTTGAACCAAGAACCCCAGCATCAACCCTGCTCACCACGGTCACCACGGTGCACTGCAGGTTGTGTGATGCTGGGTCTATGGACCTGCAAGGGTAGATTTCCAGCTCCGTCTTAAAGATCACATTTCCAGGGTCACTGATGAAATCCTCAGTACACAACTTGTCCAGTTCAGGCATGCTCAGTGCCTTTATCTCTCTCAGTTTGGAGCGCAACAGGCCTCCATGTGCGCGGGCATTGCGGGAGCGCAGTACTGGTGGTGTGTGTACAGCAGGCTGGCTCACAGAGGCCTCATTTCTCACCTTCTCCTTCATAACAGCTTCTGTGGTTTGGTTTTGAGAGATGGTGACAACTGAAGTGGATGATGAATTCTGTGGATACGGTGGAGAAGGGCTTGAGCTCAAATTGTCTACACAAGAGCTGAAACTCCTCCTCAAAGAACGGCTGTCACTGGACGGACTGCTAACAGATCCAGCATACCCAGATAACCTCCGGTTCAGAGGTGGCTTTGAGTTATTAGCATAAAATGGTATGTCTATACACTTTATGACAGATCGATCAAAGCTGGCTAGATTCTCAAAGGACTGGATTCTTTGACGAACTGAGAAGGGGTTTGGGTCAAGAGACCCACTAATGTCTGTAGAGCAGCTCTTGCGGTCTAGTCCCCTTAGGTACAGTTTGGAAATGCTTGTTTTGAGACTAGAAGCAGCATCTTTATTATTTGAGTTCCTGAGGAGATTTTCTTCCTGGCCATTGCAAGAAGTTTCATTTGATTTATTAGTACCGTTATGGTGAGAACAAATAGACGGAGAATTGGTTGATTCTAATGGGACAGCGTGTCTTCCAAGAGAGGAGTCTGAATTTGATTCCTCCCACTGGACTTGATCAACCGACATCGAGGCCAAGCTTAAATGACTTGCATTCCCAACTTCCTTGCGTGTCAGCACAGGTGTAGATGATGAAGAGGATGAAAGTCGTACCTCAATGAAAGTTCTTTGAGTGTTGATGACAGTAACCTCTGATTTTGAGACTTGCTCCTTTAGGTCCGGGACTTGTTCCTTCTTGGCAGCCTTGAGTTCTTCTTTGGTGGTGTTGATGGAATTTGTCTTTAAGACACTGGACACAGTGGGTTGGTCAGTTTTACAAGTAACCCTGATCTTCTCAGATTTAGGGCTACCAGTTGGTGTGGTTCTTTTGGAGATAAGTTTAGGAGACTGACTTGGGGAGCTGAGAGCTTTTTTCTGTCCTGGACTTTCCACTCTTGGCGTTCTAGAGACGGACTGTTCTAGGTCTTTGGATTTACTCTTAATACTTAGACCCTTAAGTTTAGAAGAGGTATTTGACTTTTTATCATCAACTTTGAGTCTACTTCTCAGCAGGGGCGAGATAGGAGTGTCATTAGGGGATTTAGTTCCCAAAGATTTGACACAATAAGAGGTGGATTTACTCTGGGTTTGGGAAAATGATGATTTCAAGTCAAGTATAGGATGATCTTTCTCTCTCTCCTTGTCTTTTGGAGCAATTGTAGAGGAGGCCTGCCCACTAGTTTTGCCATTTAATGCCTTGGGCTGTGACACAGTTGACCCCAGTGGCACTTGCCCAGTATTGAGTTTCTCTGCTGACAGAGATGCATCTGAGAGCAACTTAGTTGTCCTCTCTTGACTTCTTGGGGTGACGTGACTAATACCCTGAGTAACAGCGGGATAAGGGACACCTGTTGGTGTCTGGCAGATTTGAACAGATTTTGAGATGGTTTCACATTTTTCATCAGTGTTGCAGTTTGATGGTGTTCTCGGAGATGCACACATTGCCTCCTGTTGTGTGGGAGTGTGTCCACTCTCCCCATTTAGGAGATCATCACCTGAAACTTGAGGGCAAAGTGGATCTGGTAACTTAGAGACAGAATGATTCTCTTGCGAATCCTTGTCTTGCATTGTGAGTGACAGAAGGTTGTGGAGATCCATACTAGCAAGTATGCCTCCACTAGCAAGACTGTCAACAGTCTGGCAATTGGCCATGCTTTTTCTGTCTGGCAGACAGCTGCCCTCTGATTGGCTGAATGCAGGCTGACTGACAGTGCTGTAACAGAGCTCAACCTCTTCCTCATCTGAGTCGGTGTCCTGAGGACCCTCACAGTGACCTAGAGACGACTCTACTTTGACAGCACTGTCTGCAGAGTCACTCTCAGAGTCACCATCTTCCACCAGACTGTACATACTTGGTTTCTCTCCATGTCCTTTCTCTAGAGGGACAATGTCCTCTCCCAGATTACTAAAGTTCCTTGAGTAACTATTTAAAAACGTCTTTCCTACAGGAAAATGGCAAGCGCTGTTCCCCACATCTAGGGCAGAGAAATCCAGAAGGTTAGGTTGCGATTGTGCTGCAGGCCCTCTGTCGTCTACTTGACTGCACTCTTCTGTTTTTGCACTTGCATCTGTGGAATCCAAGACACTTCTGTCTTTTTCTTTGCTTTCTGCCGAGTTCAGTTCAGTTATGACATCATCAATATTAGTGATGGGAATGCTGTTGCTGTAGATTGCTAATGCCTGTTTCGCATTTGTTTCTGATGAAAGGCTTTCTTGGGCTGCAACAATAGTTTTGTCCATATGATTCCTTTCTTCTGGAGGTGTAGGTGTCTCCATTTTAGACGAGCCCTCACAGCCAGAAGACATAATCAGGCTAGAAAGTCGATCTACAGCTGCAAATATGGACAAAATACACTATGGTTACACATTATATCATATTCAGTTAATCAACACGATTCATCACATCAGTTTGCACTTCAAATCAATAATAGGCAGTTAAAACATGTCAAACAGTTAAACAGAATCGCTGGATATGACGACGTTACATCAAGATAAATCCTACCATACAAGTGCACCACTGAAGCCTGCGAGACAAGCTACAAATTGCCTGTATTATAAATCAACATTCCATTGGAAAACTATTTCAACGAATCCTTTCCATTGTCCTACAAATATGTGTAGCAAATTATACTAAAAGAAACCCAGATCAGTACCATTGCAGTTCATTTCATAGTCTGATATTTCACTGACTCTGTTATTCATTAATGTTGCTCAAAGTCAGCACCACAGAGCCAAACTCCATAGGAAACTTTGGACTACTATGAAATAACTTTTCTGAGAAAAAAGGTGAGTCTCACTCTGAGCATACCTAAGGATTGGTGGGACACAAAGACAAAGGCAATCTGCAGAGAAAGGATTTTTGTATTGTTTCTGATGCTGTACTACTGGCATCCTGGAGGCATATTTTCTAAGGCTTTGCTCAGTTTTATCTGAAGCCGACACCTCTGAATATTCCATTCATGATTAAACAGACAAATGTAAAATAGGCTAAATTTCATTTTTAAAGGTTTTTTACAGGGCATAACTGAAAATGGTAGACCTGGTGGTACATTCAACATGATGGAGTGCATGTTATTCTAAACAACATACACACAGCTGAAAAATGCTCATATTTACATAAATGCATATGAGCATACTGTATGCTCTAATGTATATGATGAACAAGATCGATCACATACAGTATAAACATCAGATGACGGCAGGTATAGACAGACAAAGACAGACATATTAATACACTATATAACAGTTGTTTCTTGAGGCTATTGCTCTGCATAATGAGACTCAAAAGATCTCCTAGTAAGAAATGTTTTGATCAAAATTTTATCTTTCATTTAAAATTTTAATGTGACAGTCAGAGCAATAACGCCAAATCCAGATTCTAATTGACTAACGGCCTCTAGGAAGCAGTAGCGCTGTTACTCTACACATCTACGGTGGCTACGGTAGTAAAGTAATCAATAGTCACCATTGACAAATAGCCAGGAGCCTGCAGTTCCCTTTGAGCTGGTGAAGGGTACTGCCAGAAAGGGGAAGCCTGTAGTACTCCTATCTCTTTAAGGCAGCATGGGAAAAGACAGACTGATCTCTATTGCAGTGGCAATTCTACCTGTGCTTATAATCTCTTGTGAAGGATATATTATACAAGACCTGTTTACCCTGCTATATTTTGATATATTGTTTATACAATTAGGAAACAGCTTTAAATCTGCTGGAGCACCACAGTCTGCGGGAAGGGAGGAGGGAATGTGGATAGTACTTTAAAAAGCCTTCTAGAGCAATATGACACTATACATAACACAGCATTGACTACTATTCTTGATCAAAGCAAATTCATATGTTGATTATTAGATTGTCCATGTAAATTAGGACCAGTATCAGTATAGTTATTAGTGTAGTGTAGAGAAGATGTTTAATTAGATTAGGGAAAATATCTTGTGAGGTTATAAAATTATGTTAATCCAAAAATTAAATCCTTTATGTTGTTCCAAGCTTGAAACGTCAGTCGCCGTTCCTTGTAACTGCATGGAAAAGAGTGAGTTTGCAAAATTTCTCCTTGTGTGTTCCACCGAAGAAAGAAAATTATATTGGTTTGGGACAATAGAAGTGTGGGTAAATTATGAGAGTTTTCATTTTGGGGTGAACATCCTTCTTTTGGAACATTTAAATGAGCAGACATACATGGGAAAAACCATTGTGCCAGCCAGTATCCATCAAGTCAACACGCTTCAGGTAAGTATAATCCATTTATTTTCATTTAGAGTTTCCACTCTCACAAAGCAACCTACCGCCATGCGGTTGGACAATTGTTTGTATTAACTGACAGGCATCTTAGGCTGACTACTACATCCCTTTAAGCAGGACCCTACAGGTATTATTTAGGTGCAGTGACCGGTATGCAACACTAGAGGTAGGTATTCAGCTCAAGGACAAAAATGTATATGGAAATCACGATCTCAATAAATGTTACATATTCTACTCAATTCAAAAAGACAATTAAGGCAAAATTAAGATGGCTTTAACAGACTGTATAAAAACATATGGCCAAAACAGTTAGAGCAGTGTGCTATTCTGAATTCAGCCACTGATTTTTCCAAAGAGAAAAAAGTGACCGTCTTTATGAGCGAATCACATGATGATTCATTCAAAAACATGGATTCATTTAGGAATGAAACAAGTGAAAATCTTTATGAGTTAATAAATCACTCCCTCAACCAATTACTTCAAAACATTGATTTATACCAGAAAAAAGTCTCTTTATGAGTGAGTCAATTAATAATTTACTCAATGATTCATTGGACGTAGTGTCCGTGATGTCACCCGTAGGTTTCTGAAGAGCGTTTTTGAAGCTCAAAGTTGGCGGAGCCGGCTGTCGCCATCTTGGCAGCGCGTCACCACGCGTCATTCCCGGATAATCGAAAATGGGCAAAGAGGCGGGAGCTGGTTGCTGAAAATTACAGTTTTAGTCACTTCCGTGTTGGTTTCACGAGAGAGACCGGAAGGTTGTCGCTTGGGAAAAACCCATCAGCAAAACTAATATCGACTTCTCATTGGTTAACTCCAGAAAGCAAAAGATACTGTATGCCGGCTGCAACTCACCTGAGACTGGCTTCTTAATCTCTAAGGTCAATGTGATTGGCAGGTTGTGCATGAGGTCACAGATCTCCTGATAGGTGGATGTACACACAGGGGTGTCACCAATTGTTACAATCTCATCACCAACGCTCATCTTCCCTGAGGCTTCCTGAAGGAATACACATGAAAGAAATGGGTGAAATGCATTCCTCAGATTTATTCTGGAGATATCTCATCCATGCCTCCAAAGCACAACCAGCTGTCCGACACAAAGTGTTATATCAACAGTGAGGATGGGAATCGTGAAGAATTTAACAATTCTGGTACCTTAATAGTTCCATTAACAATTCTTTCAGTCTTTTAGGGAAAGTAAAATAAATACATAAGGGTGCCATAAATGCAATTTAGTTATTCGTCTTAACAGTATATCAAACATCAATACTAAACAAACAAAATGTGGGGTCACACTTTATTTTAAGGTCCAATTCTTGCTATTAACAAACCATTAACTATGACTTTTGCCTCAATAAACTCTTAATTTGCTGTTTATTAATAGTTAGTAATGTGTTTGTTAAATTTAGGTATTGAGTAGGATTAGGGATGTAGAATATAGTCATGCAGAATATGTGCTTATAAGTACTAATAAACAACCAATATGTTAATAATAGGCACGCTAATAAGCAACTAGTTAATAGTGAGAATTGGTCCCTACTATACTAAAGTGTTACCAAATGTGGTAACATTTTTCATAAATTTTTATGAAATGCTACTGACAAATGCATGTACATATTTAGTTACTCATTGTCATGTGTACAACCAGCCTGTAATTAAACTGAGATCTCACAGTTGTGAACCGTGTTCTTTTTAGTGTTTTCTTTTCTTTTTTTTTTAACAACACAGACTCGTTAGACTTGTTTGTTTGGGAACTGGACTACACTGGTTACATTATATAATTTTAATTCACAAAAAATGCTCATGAAAGTCATTCTTTTCCAATTTTGCTGTTTTAAGCTATAGATTCGGTAGTCATGTTGTGGCACCACTGAATCAGTAATGCAGGAAACTCAAAGTATTTAAGTATAATATTCTGTTCGCATTGGTGGAAGAATGAACAGGTGAAAACCATCAACAGAACCAAATGTCTTTTGGTTCTGGTCATTTCTTTTTAAAAGTCTCTTTCTCTTTCAGCCATAGTTGAATGTTAAATAACATTACTACATCAATCAAAACATTCACAATTTCCAGCCTACCCTTTCCGCAACACCTCCCGGTCTCAGCCCTGTGATCAGCACCTTGAGTGGAGCGGATTTAATCTCCAGATCCAGACCGAAAGACTCCGTTTCATTACGCTGGAGCACTATTGTCTCAATAGTGCAGACCCCTGCTAACTCACTGGATTCCCCCTTCTTGCAGTGCAGCATCCTGCAGGGCGGCCGTGTGCTGTTCTGTGCAACCTGGACAGCGGTTGCTGGGACTAAAGTTGGTTCTTCACCCTTGGCTCTTTGTGGAGGGTTGGGGCACTCAATGCTCATCATGCTCTTGACACGAGTCACAGCTTTGTGCTCCAGCTTGGGTGAGCGTTTGACCTCCTGCCCTTCTCGATGGGGCTCTTTTTTGATGCCCAGGTTTGTTCCTCCGGCTGCCTCCATACAGCGAATAGGCATGAAGGGAGATTCGGCACTTGGCAGGCCGCTAGGTCCTTCCTCAGATTCGAGCGAGCTGCCGTAGAGCGGAGTGGCTGGTTCACTGCCTATCTGTCTGTGGCTCTCACTGCTATCCTGGCTTTCATCATCAACCTCGAGAGACGACGTGGCTATTACAATACCAGAGTCTTCCTCTTGGTGGTGGTGGCCGCCATCCGAGACCCCGTGAAGGCGGCGACGGAAAGGGCCACTGTCCTCTTCAAGGCCGGTTTCATCGTCGCTAGGTTCATCCTCATAGCATATGACCCGACGCTGACGAAGAAGTGGACTGCGAACAGAACTCGGACTGCTTCCCACGCTGGCCTGTTGGGGTGTGTCTGCAGTGCGACCAGCCCCTCCAGAGGCTTTACAACATTCTGGGGTTGTGGGACTACTGTCTGAACCCCTATAGGAGCAATCCTGATACACTGTTATGATAAGAGGACAAAAAAAACACACAAAAAAAACACACACTCTGGTGATAAACTGTGACTGATCTTTTTATCAACATGACACTTTAGATTCTGTAATGCTACCATGCGGCCGAGGTGCTGCTGATTCCTCCATAGATGTATTACAGCTCCTGCTACTATGCAGCATGTCGTCATCACTGGATCCCATCACCGTGGTCTCAGAAAGGGAAGAATGGCTGGGTACATCGTGAACCGAGAAATACTGAGAGAGCTCTGCCTCTGAACTCAACGAGCCTTGCTGCAGGGTCAGATGAAGATATAAAATTAAAATCATTCTGAAGATCAACAACATTAAAGGGATAGTTCAGCCAAAAATGAAAATTCTGTCATTAATTACTCACCCTCATGTCGTTCCAAATGTGTAAGACCTTCGTTCATCTTCGGAACACAAATTAAAATATTTTTGATTAAACCCAAGAGCTTTCTGCATAGACAGCAACAGAACTGAAACATTTTATTACGGTTGAACCATTGATGTCACATGGACTATTTTAAAGATTTCTTGGCCATAAAACATGACAGTTATGTTGCTGTCCATGTAGGGACAATACCAAAAATATCTTAATTTGTGTTCCGAAGATGAACAAAGGTCTTTCGCATTTGGAACAAGATGAGGGTGAGTAATTAATGACATCATTTTCATTTTTGGGTGAACTAACCTAAGTAGTGTGCCAAAAAAGTATTTGGATGCTTAAGTCACACTTAAAAATGTTACTGTCACAAAATACTAAAGCAAGTGGCTTGTGCAAATAAACCATGCTAGATTTTCTAGATTTTATGGAACTAACTCCCTTTGAGACCTTAATTTTTTCCTTTTCACTTTTCTGGGTTAATTATTTTTGCAAAACGAAAGGGGATTTGTAGTGTATGCAAGAAGTCAGTGGTTCTAATTTTGAACAAAATATCTTGCTTTATCATTTGAAACTGAGCAAAAATGTGCCTATGTGGACTGTTTGCTTGAAAAGTGTGTTCTTGCTATCTGTCTTTAAGTAAATACCACTTAGTTTGGTATTTTGTTATTTCATGCAAAGACATTCATTTTCATCTCATTTTCAGCGTGACTTAAGTGTCCGAGCACTTGTTTCATTGTACCTAAAATGCAATTTAAATGAAGCAAAGTTTTATGGATTTGATCAATTACAATTCTATTTTCTCTGACAAGTTGAGACCTCTGTAGACTAAAGCTTCTAGTTTACCCTGCTGGCTGGCTCAAGGAATCTCTTCATGGTCCAGCTGAGAGCAGGATTACCCTCACCCTGCTTGACTTTAACAGAGGGAGATGGACTCTTCGACGGCAGGCCTGTGAAAGAGAGCACAAAACAAAATGACAGTCAAAAAATAGCTGTATTTCTTGCTGAGGTACAAACCACTGATCTCCAGTTATCTAATCAGAGAATACAGCTGCATCGGAATTTCAAAACAAATATTTGGAAGCTTAATAAATCAAAGTCAAAACAGAGCTTTTCAGAATTTAACTAATATTTTTTTTAACTAAAACCTATAAACTAAACCCTGTGCCTTTTAGAGCCCTGAGAAAAGTGGCCACAGTCAAACCAAAACAGAACAGGCAGTTTACCGAGCGTGTGGGAAGAATGACTATCTCTGTGAGTGGAGCGAGTGATCACTTCATCCATCTCCTGTTCAGACACCTGAGGGTGAGAGATGACGATACAAAACACTCAGCCATTGAATCTTGCAGACCATGGAAAAACATTGCTATATCCTAAGCTTCAGTCTTAATTAAATATCAAATATAAAGTATCATATCTTGATTATTGTTTACCTTAAAATGAGGCAAATGACAAAATATATTTTCTGACCACCAGGCGGCACTGTGATTCAAGTTTATTCAATTAAATTCAAGTTTATTTGTATAGCGCTTTTCAGGATACAAAAAGTTGTAAGCAACTTTACAGCAAATTAAGTTTCTACAATATTTAGTAGTAGCTTATTAGAATCTTCATAATTCTGTAAACCCTAAATAACCATTTTTATGTCTTATCTTACAATCAACGAGATGTATTTTTATTCAAATAACAAACAAATAACATTAAAAATACAATGATAATTTCAGACATCAAATTAAAGCATTCACTGAGAAAAACATTAAGAAATGTGTGATTCTGTTTATGGTATTTCATATTAAAGAATACTAATTACATTTAAACAATGTGAACCATTTAGCCTAGTTGTTTTGACACCATACTTTGAAGCCCTCTGCTACAGGCAGATCCCAATTTGCCTTTATACAACTGACTCGAGATGAGATCAGGTTTTGCCAGATCTATTTCAGTTGACTTTTATTGTTGACTTCCAATACAGGTCTTTCTCAACTCAAAAGAATCGATCAAATGTAACATAATAAAAGAAACACTCAAGATCCAAGTGCAAAAACAGACACTTCACGCCACATGCACCTGTATGGCAAAAACACGCTTAAAACACTGCTGTCTTTAACAACAAATCCACCCAAGGAATACTTTTCCAGCTCCTCTGTATCTGAGCCATGAGCCTTGGGCCAAATATGTGTTTACGCCAAGACAAAAAGTTAGAATTTAAAGTCTATAGGAACATATCTAAAAAAAATAAATGAATAAATATATATCTATAAAATTACATGTCAGGTGCTGATTTAAGTAATTAATGACCCTTTGAGAAAGGCTTCTGACCTTGTGTCACATGGTAAGTGTTAAACTAGTCCTAACACTGCTCTGCTCATGGCACATTAGCACTGGCTCTCATTTATCAGGCCGAGTGAACAGTCAGCATATTCTAACCACCGAAATCTCCTGCTGTACCCCACCCCAGCCACATTTCTCAACATCTTGATTCATTAGGTGGATGAAAACCAAGTTGTGCCAGCACAAGGGAGAGAGGAATGTTGTTTACTTTTTGTCAGGCTTCAATGATTCATGCTAGGAGCATATTACAACTTAACAGGTGGATGGTGCTTTTGATTTCCACTTGCAGCAGTCTGGCAGAGGAAGAGGCCCTTGTGACTGAAGGAGTGTGACCACATCACCACACCGATGCTTGGGGTTTATTTATTCATAAATTAAACCAGGTTCTAAAACTAGGGGGCATTTACATTATTAATATTTATATGGACATTACAATATTTAATTTTCATGGAACATTAACCCTAAAAAAGTTGCACCCTCTGAACTAAACTATTAAAGAGATAGTTCACCCAAAAATGAAAATTCTGTCATTGATTACTCACTCTCATGGTGTTCCAAACCCGTAAGACCCTCGTTAATCTTCAGGACACAAATTTAGATATTTTTGATTAAATCCAAGAGCTTTCTGACCCTGAACAGACAGCAATGCAACAGACACGCTCAAGACCCAGAAAGGTAGTAAGGACATTGATAATAATTCACCCAAAAATGAAAATGCTGTCATTAATTACTCACTCTCATGGTGTTCCAAACCCGTAAGACCCTCGTTAATCTTCAGGACACAAATTTAGATATTTTTGATTAAATCCAAGAGCTTTCTGACCCTGAACAGACAGCAATGCAACAGACACGCTCAAGACCCAGAAAGGTAGTAAGGACATTGATAAAATAGTACATGTGACATCAGTGGTTCAACCTTAATTTTATGAAGCTACAAGTATACCTTTTTTTTTTTCGCAAAGAAAACAAAAATAATGACTTCATTCAACATTTTTGATGACTACGTCAGAATGCCGGCTCCTGCGTCAGCAGCATCACACGCATGCGTTGTGGTACTCTCGTGAACACGCGTCGAAGACCGACACGTTGAAATTGTTGAATAAAGTCGTTATTTTTGCTTTCTTTGTGCACAGAAAGTATTCTCGTAGCTTCATAACATTAAGTTTGAACCACTGATGTCACATGGACTATTTTAACAATGTCCTTACTACCTTTCTGGGTCTTGAACGTTGTAGTTGCGTTGCTGTCTATGGAGAGTTAGAAAGCTCTTGGATTTCATCAAAAATATCTTAATTTGTGTTCCTAAGATCCTAAGATGAACAAAGGTCTTATGGGTTTGGGTTTGGAACGACGTGAGGGTGAGGAATTAATGACAGAATTTTCATTTTTGGGTGAACTTTCCCTTATACTACCATAGATTCTCAGTTGTTAATGAGATGATAGTTTGTGAATACAGTAATTTCTATACTGAGGCTAAATAAGATACCGTGGTGGGGCTCCACATGTGTGTCTGTGTTTGGCTCTTACTTTGGGGTTTGGATGTCGGCTGATGATGAGGCTGACTGGGCCGGGTCCGCATTCACTCAGGATAGCATAGGCTTCACTCAACGCTGCGTGTCTCAGGCTCACAGAGTCCACCTCCAGGAGCTGGTCTCCTCGACTGATACATACATGCACACATTAGTCATCAATATCATGAACATATTGGCAAGGCAAACTTATTCATGTAGCACAATGTAATTTAAACGGTTTGATAGTGAAAAAGAAAAAAAAGCTTCATTTCACATTAAAAATGTATTACAGTTTTCAACATTTATAATAAAGGTAAGAAATGTTACTTGAGCAGCTTAACAGCATATTAGAACTATTTCTGAAGGATGTTACACAGAAGACTGGAGTAATGGGCTTTGCAATCATAGGATTGAATTACATTTTAAAATATAATAAAATGGTTATTTTAAATTGCAATAATATTTCCCAATATTACTCTATTTTTACTGCATTTTTGATCAAATAAATTCAGCCTGGGTGAGAATAAGAAGTGAGAACATTTAAAAAAATCTTACCAACCACAAATTTTGAATGATAGTGTAAACTGGCGAATTTTACATTCATGCTTTCAGCCTGGACTTAAATGTGGATAACGCTGCAGGACATCTGATATTTTCTGGAAGCTGGTTCCAGCTGTGGGTGGCATAATAACTTAAAGCTGTCTCAGCATGTTTGGAGTGAACCTTACATATTTTTATCCGACTCAATCCTAATGATTTAAGAGATTTATTAGGTTTATATTCAATAAGCACATTCGAAATATATTTAGGTCTAGACCATTGAACGATAGAGTATAATATACAGTATATCACATGATAATGGGGATTACCATTGATGTATGCAATCCAAGGGGATTTTAAGTGTCAACCCAATAAAAATAGACATGCCTGAAAGTGTATTACAGCCTTATCTTTCCCTTCAGACAGCTGCAACCACTTTCACAACTAGATCTAACATTCAGGACCTCAATCTCCTGCCATAAAGACCCCATTCATGGCTTTCTGGCTCTTATTGCACATTCTTTTTCAGTCTGTGAGGTGTTTCATCTAAAAAGCAGCAAGCACACACAAACTCTAGTAAATCACAAACAGAAATGCAGACAACGAAGAACAAATGAGGTTTATTGATGTTTTACACATTCAAAAAAATAATCAGCTTCGAACACGTATACAGACACATTGTAGGCCATGTAGGGAAAATGAAGATTTATGTGATTGTTCTCCCTAGTGGGGTATTATTCCTGCCACTCCCTTCCTTAATTAACTGTAAGTGAAGAATTTAAGATGATTGCTCAAAGGGGTACAGTGTCTGCTATGTCAGACAAACTAGCACCATTCACTCTTAACTACATGAAAAGTTTAGGACATTTCACTACTTTAGCCATTGATGAAACCATTTGATAATTATTTTTTTTCATAGAAACATATTATTTAGTTTTTTTCTTAGAAATATACCATAATATGTTTTTTTCTTAGAAGCACACCTAAACTAAAAAGTCAGATTTGCTTCGAGCCACGCTTTCTACTGATTAACCACTGTTAAACATTAAAAAAAAAAAACATAAGAAATAATTAATATTAATTTACCACTCAGCTACTGTATATGAGACATGTGAATCTGGGTGGGATCCACATGACCACTATATAACCAAAAGTCTACCTGAGTCTGCTATCCATTTTGGCAACAGATCCTGGAGCCAAGCTGTGGATGTAGATCCCAGGAGCGCTGTTTTCCAGTGTTAGACAACAGGCACCGATACCCAGCCCCACACCTGGCTCTGAAACACACAAAAAACAGCATTGCCAAATGGTTTACTACACATCAGGCATGATTTCGGAGTCTTATTTCTGGGGTTCAAGGAATTTTAGATATTCTGTTGCAACAGGTGGGAAATCTTTATTGCTTCCTCAAATAGATACAGCTTCAAGGTAAAATTACCCACTGAACCTAAAGGAAATCAGAGTCTTTGATTTAAAAGACTTATATATTTGTAAGTTAAATATGCACACGTACTGCAATAACAACCTTCATGTCAAAGAAGTATGTAGTGTCCCTGAAGTTAACAACTCAAATAATGAGAAAGGCATTTGGAAGGTCTATTTATTAGCATGACGATCCAAGAATAACAGTTTTCATTTTGGCAGGACGGTTTATTTGGACACATAATGAGCCTTAAGACTTAAACACACATTCATCCTGACACACAGGTGTGTGTCTATGTTAATAAAAATAACTTTAAAGCCCATTTCCTTGGAATAAAAAAAAATCCTGTGTTAATTTCAAATGGAAAGGAGTGTTGAAATAACTTTGCAATTAGCTGAATTAATACAGGGCTAATGTTTACTTCTCAAGACTGTTTTCTTCCCAAAACAATACAATTTGGAAGAGCAATTTACAAAAAGCAAACAAAGTACACGTGAACAAGCAAAACTATTACTGTGGTGGTACAGCTGGCTTTTGTTAATTTTGTATGCACCAATGTTCAAATGTTTAGCTTCTGTAAGAATTTGTATGTTTTTGAAGACATCTCTAATGCTCACCAAGGCTGCATTTATTTGATAATTACAAATATTTAACAAATGTTATTATAATATTATATAATACAAATATTCTTTATTTTAATATATTTTAGCGAACAGTGATTTTTTTTTCCAGAATTCTTTGATGAATACAAAGATCAAAAGAACAACCTTTATTGGAAATAATCTTTTGTAACATTATGTCTTTACTGTCACTTTTGATCAATTGAATGCATCCTTGTAATGTCCTTGCACAAAACAAAACAAAAAAATAAAAATCTTACTGAGACCAAACTGTTGCACGTTAGTGTACCTCTCTGCAACTCACTGTTTTATCAGAAAGCCATGACTGTACCTTTGTTCAGTGTAACCTCCATGATAATGCGATCTTTGGGACCAGGCCCCTTACGAGAGTCCCCATCTTCAAAGCTAGGAAGGACTGGAGTCCCACCACTGGCATTTGAGTTGTCTTTACTGTCACTTTTGATCAATTGAATGCATCCTTGTAATGTCCTTGCACAAAAAAAAAAAAAAAAATCTTACCGAGACCAAACTTTTGAATGGTAATGTAGATACTGTGTAGTAAATACTCAGGGCAACAACTACACCTAGGAGGGACTGGAGTCCCACCACTGGCATTTGAGTTCGGAGAGCTGGATCTGCTTAGTAGGGTGGGCGTGGGACAGGGTGTAAGACTTGGGCTTCTCAGACGGGTCCGCACAGTTAGGGTAACTACTCCCTTCTTCAGTTGCTGAAAAGGAGAAAAACGTTATCCATTAGATGCTGAATGGGACGAACACCTAAGAATTCCTAGTAATTTCCGTTTTTCCAATGACACAGAATTCAAAGAAATGGGCCTGAGATTAACAGTCCGGAGTTAAATCTTTTCTGAGGTTTTATGGACCGCTGCAGGTGTTTCTGGGGTGACTGAGCAGTTTACCTTGAAGGTCTGAATGGCCTGCTGGTGCGTGAGGCCTTGGAGAGACTCTCCATTCACTTCCAATATCTCATCACCTGAATGGTGGAAAAAGAAACGTTCACCAGTGAAAAAGCTCAAGATAAAAGCCAAAGACAATGAAAATCCTCATGCCATGTGGTTGAGGTCCAACTGCTTTGATGACAATTGCTCCAAGTGCATTAGATCTACTGTATCATGATCTACCTTCCTTCAGTCTCCCGTCTGCTGCAGCTGCTCCATTGGGGAAAATTGTCTTGACGAATATACCCATCCTCCCCCGGGCTGAATCCTGCCCACCGACAATGCTGAAGCCGAGACCCTACACATTCAAATCTCTATGAGCCTGGATTCACAATAGTACAGGTGGTGATGTATCTGATACATGAAATGGTTTCTGCATAGAGGTTTCATTGTCCACCTCTGTATCCCTTTCGTTACAATATGAATCAGAGAGTGAATCACCCTCAAATAAATAAAAAAACGACAAGATCAAAGCATTTTATATCCAAAACGCTATATATGTGAATCTGCATGGTGACACTGTGTATTATCCTGGATGCAGGGACTCCCTCACCTTGCCCTGTCCTTTCATTAGGACAATGTTGGAGATTATGGATGGCTGTGCCAGTCGCCATGGAGATTCCACTTGAACGGTGCTCAGGGAACGAGCCGATTTCTTCACAATTTGATATTCCTGAAGAGGATGATAAAAGAGTTTATGAATAAACAAGCAGATGATAAAATAAGCATTATTTTTATTGTGTTGAATTGTGAGGAAAATAAGCAGCTACCTTGAGTAATTCATACCTATGAAATGCTTTTCCTCATTTGTAAGTCACTTTAAAAGCAACAGCTGAGATAATGTAAATGTAAATGCTATTGTGCTAATGTTATTGTGCAGAAAAAGCTAACAAATTGAGACTATTATATTATAAATAGTATACTACATTTAAGCTTATCACAGGGCTATCTAGAACACTTGATTGCTATTGGTGAATTAAAGCATTCTGTGGTAAAATTAAATTTTCAAAAATTGATGCTAAACCATTTATATGACAACTATCCCTGGAAATTGGTGCCCTAAATTGTTTTTTCTTTTCTCACATAATTAAATATATTAAATTGTATTTTACACAATATGTCAGGGTTTATGCAAAATTATATTTTTGCAACAACAAAAAAAAAGCCTGTAATTGTAATTATAATTGTAAAACTTTATTGTCCACCTGAGTGGAAAACTGTCTTTGGCTCACCACTTTATCCCTTATGCCGAGTTCACACTGCACGATTTTCAAACTGCCTCCGATGTCGGGCATTTGTCGGCGATTTCGCAAAACCTGTCGGCGAGTGAAAAATCGGGCTAAAATCGTGCAGTGTGAACTCGGCATTACTTGTGTAAAGGCTGAGACTACAAATATATAAAAGAAATGAAGGTCTGAGGTAAGGATTAAATTATTCACACATCTTTCAATCAAAGGGGTCATGAACTGAGAAATCAAAATTCCCTTGATCTTTTTATATATAAGAGGTCATTGTGCCAACAAAGAAACATTCTGTAATTCAAAACTTTCTCGTTAGTCTACAAACTTCAACTTGAAGCCAATCTTTCAAAACAACAGGTTGTGGAATGTACCACTCTATGATGTAATAGTGTTGCTAAACACCGCCTCCGCAGAAGATCAACGTCTGCTTCTATATCACTGCCTGTTTAGCCCCGCCCACCGATTCACACATGTAGTCTAAATAACCAGAGGTCTACACAGAAACCAAACGATAAACTTTATTTTTAATGAAGTTCCAGACCGCGTCAGTACTTGGTCCTTTGTTCACTTTATTTTACTGTGGATTAGTTAACAAACAAGGCACAATTCGAGGTAGGATTTTCAGAAAGATTAAAACTAAAAGACAATGCTGTGAGCCAATCATAGCAGTGGGCGTTTACTTCAGAGTCTACAATCTGCCACGGCTATTTAAACAGAGTGTTCCAATGAGGGGGGTCAAAACAGGACAGAAAATAGCCTATTACTTCTAAATTATGATGTTTTTTGATGTAAAAATCTTGATAACATTATAAGTGGACTTCAGAGAACAGTACAAAATAAAAAAACAAAGGCAGTTCATGACCCCTTTAACTTTTGATGAGGCACTGTAATCAGCACAGCTAAGAGAAACCTTCTACCCGCATGTACGGAATGAATGGGTGAGTGATCTTAAAGTGGTCATGCCACATAATAATTCTTGTTTTGAGCCATCACAACACATGGAACTGGTACCAGGCAACATGTTATACCACCATATCAAGAATGATAGCTTCAAGAAGACAAAAAAATGAAAAGAAGTGAGCTGAATGATGCAGCAACCTGTCGAATGCCAACTGTATCCAGCTGCTGCGGGAGGGAATGTTTGCGTCCTCCTCGCGCAGGCTTTTCTGCCACATCACTTCCTGCATCACCGTTTTCCACGATAAGCTCATCGTCTTCACCAACAGACTCCAGGCGGCTTCCTCCACCTGATCATAATGACATCAAGACATTAACTTGAAATGTAAACACACTTAATTCAGTCATTTATATTCATGGCGGGAGAAACTGATCTCCGTATGTCTAAATGTCTCTGCTGATTAACAAGCATAATCATAAAAAATGTAAACAATTTCAGTACACCCTGATCTGGTGCAGGGAATCTATCATAAAGAAATCAGAATTGGTGGATCCACCCTTGGCCATATGCCAATACAGTTTAATATCATTACAAAGTTTTCATTCTCAGCAGTATTGTGACTTGATACAACTGGACATGTTTAACCTTGAGATCTGCTACGGAACTTCATTGGTGTGGGGCTTCGGCAACATCCTTTGGGACCCTCAAACCTGCCACGGTCCTCCAGTCTGTCAAAATCTGTAAACTGGAAGACAGGAGACAGAAGGATTTAGGGAACATGCCTTGAACAGAGAGAGGCAGAAGACATCAGACTGGCTCCAAATGAGAAAGAAAGCAAATGGAGTAAACATTCCTCTACTTCCTGTGACACTTCCTCTAAAAATTTAAGCCATAAACATTTGTTTGCCCTTCACTGTGCAGGACTGAAGGGAATGTTGCACACTTATGCTGGTGAACGCTTTCATATTTTCACACAGGGAGATCAAATCTCATGTGTAAACAAAAGCCAGTGTTTTCTTTGAGACTTCTTGGAGGTGTGGAATGGAAATGTGTCATGTGCCCTTGCTTTATGCCCTATGATTGAACCAATATTGTTTTGTACTGTAAATTATATAGCCTTTCAAAACTAATTTCAATAAATAAAATAAATGATTAGATTATTAATTATTATTTTATTATTAATATTAGAATATTAGAATTAATTTTTGCATTTAGTTTCTTCAGTTTAATATACATTTTTTAAATTTAATTCAAAAATGTAAAAACTTATCCTACTCTACCGTTCAAAATCAACATGGATAATAATAAGAGATGCTTAGAAAGGTTTCTGAAGGATCATGTGACACTGAAGACTGACGTAATTGCTGCTGAAATTTCAGCTTTGCCATCACATGAATAAATTACATTTTAAAATAGATTAAAAGAGTTATTTTATGTTGTAATAATATTTTACAATTACTGTTTTACTGTATTTTTAATTAAATAAATTCAGCCTTGGTGAGCATAAGACTTGCAAAAACATAAAATAATCTTAGCAACCATAAACGTTTAAATATGGTAGTGTACCCTGATGTTTATGGTGACCCAAAATGTGCAGTGTAATCTTTTTTTTTTTTTAAGATGACTGCTTTTATATGGTAACCACAAAACATGCTAAATAAGGTGTTAAGTTGACTTGACTTGTCACAGCACTTTCAAGCAGAACATTCTGGGTCAAATTTAAAAGGTTCCACATGCTTAAATGATCACTAATAATTATAAACATAAAATGCAATTAAGTCATTATGTTAATTAACTGCAATTATGTAGTCAACTTTACATATGCAGAAGTCTTTGTACGTAAGCTATCACAGAAGACTTTTAACCAAGCAAAATCCTGCATAACACTGATTGACATTAAGTTGATTTAAGGGTTCTTTAAATATTTATTGTGTGTGGCAATGGTAGTGGATTTATTTTTGTAATAATTGCCAATGGCATTTTGAAGTCAGAAAAAATCCTGCTTCATGGCACCACATTAATACTGCTCTTCCTTGGCTGCTGTGAAAAAAAAATATCACAGTGTTTTCCCCTTCTAACCACCTCAACTTAAAGAATGAGCTTCGGTTTATCGCACAGCTCATGCATCCTGAAACAAGTTCAAACAGCAACATGTAAGGGAAGATCCACTGCTCTTTTTTCAGGCATGCAGACAGGAAGCCCTTCCCTCCTCCGTTGTCAGAAATGAGATCTGTCTTCTGCATGAACAAGCTACACTACGCTGTTGCAGGTGAGCCCGTGGGCTTCCTCAAACCCCATACCTATGTGCCTCACAGGACTCAACGTGACAGTCACAGCTGCGTCCTTCTTCCAGATCCTTCCCTTCCCTTTTTTTGAAAATGTGCTCTCATGTTTTTCCCTCCCTTCCTTTGTCTCATCAAAACCACTGAGCCTAACACTTCAGAACAGATCTGGAGACACACCCAACACTGTCAGCACTGGACACCCACATAATAGCTGACAAAGTGAATCCAACTGATGTTTAACTAGGTTAAGATGGTATTTGTCTAACAATGCAAAGATTCTCAGAAACAACTTTTTAAATTATATATAAAGAATAAAGGAATCTATCTATTTATCTAGCTATATATCCATGCATCTACACACCTATTCCTCTGTCTACACTCTCAGGAAAAGAGGTACAAAAGCTGTCATTGGGGCTTTGCTTTTTTAAAAGGTACCAATACGTACCAACTAATATATACCCTTTAGATATTAATATATACCTTTAAGATACTGATATGCACCCTTCATGGGTAAAAGAGGTACAAACGTTCTGCCCAGTTGACAGCTTTTGCACCTTTTTTGTCTTTCCTACCCATCTCCCCATCCAGTCATTCAGTGCTATATATATATATATACACATGGAGCCATATACCATACAGTATCTTTTACTGTCTTGTTTGCTATTTTTAAGCTGGAACAGTGTCACTATGAGTAAATTATTGATAAAGACTAGAGGATGACAAAATAACATATGTCAAAAGTTTTCTGCTGTACAGTGAGACAAACCCAAGCTTAACTGCCCCAAATTCACAACTACGACCAGCAGGAGCCATGGAATGCTAATGTAATTAGACAGCAGGCGGGACCAACCCTCTACATTGCGAGTAAATCACTCGCATATGCGACTAAATCTTCACTCTGGCGACTAAATGATGTCTAATATTAAGAAATGCTGTATTTTAATCACAACACGCTGCAGGTATTTAGATTTTGCTGATAAATATCAGGAATGTCTTGTTTGTTCTTATCAGACAAACCATGGAAGTGCATTTGCTTTTTATCAAACACCCCAACGGGGCGCCTTAGAATGTTTGAGGGAACACAACTTCACGTACTCACACTAAAAAACAGATTATGATTATAAAGGCATTGAACATTTCTCCCCGAAGCAACTTTTAATCATAAACACTACCAAAAACAGAAAACAGACTGTTCTAGCTCGATCTGAGGGCAGCTGAGGCAACACCAGTTGAAAGCGGCAGATAATCAGGCAGATAGGTGGCAAACGTACGTACCAAGTCCTGGGTGGGCAGTGAAAGGCTGCTGGCCCTCACGTCCTCCACATCCGGCTCCATGTTCTCCTTCTCCTCCCCAGGGGAGGGAGAGGCGTCCGGACCAGAGCACGTGCTCACTAGGTCGGGCAAGCTGGTGGACGGGTACTTGTGGAAGTCCACTTCGGATTCATCCTGGGAAAGGAAGGAAGAGCAGCTGGAGAAAGCATGTTGTGTGCCGTTGAGCAGCCTGCGAGTATTTTTAACTTTATCTCAGAAAGCCGAGCGGCGAACCCATCAGCGCTTCACTGTTAAATTTTTTAGCTGCTACAAGCATCTGCTTATGACATCTTTATGTGCTTGAACGGCTGACACACTTTATCCAAGGACCACAGCAAGAACTGCTCATCATTTGAGCATGAAGACGCTTCCCAATGCAACGACACACAATTATTGATATAGTATGAAGCTGATTTGCTCGCAAACTCAAACTCACCCTGCTGGCCACTACCAGCTGCATGAGTCCAGCAGTGGACCGCAGGACGGCTACGGCCTCCTGGTGTGAGAGTCCTACCAGGGAGTGACCGTTTATCATCAGTAACTCGTCCCCTGCTTTCAGACGGCCATCTCTGAAATAAAAAAAACAACCAGAGGAAGCATGATCAGGTCATCTCCTTGCGTAAAACAAGCAGCAGACACTCCTGAAGTCACGTTGCAGCTATTAAAGTGAAATGGTAATGGGATGTTAATGAATGTTAATCAAGAATATGACAAGTGGTTTCTATATGACAGTTTGATGCAAGTAATGTCAACCAGGGACAACAACAACCTGTGATGAATCCTCTATGGCGGGGGTTTTAAAACGTAAAACATAATTTTATCAATATATGCATTTTAAACATACACACACACACACATATATATATATATATATAAATATTATAGACACACACACACACACACACACTTATATATAGGCCTACTTGATGAAAATCTGAAATGTTGAAACAGGTTTAAGTTGAAGTACTAAAATTACTAAAATATTTTAAAATACTGAAATATATGTAATAATAAAATATGTATGTACACAAACACATACATTCTATATATATATATTTATGTATTATATATATATATATAAAATATGACAAAAGCACATAATAAAATGGCAAAATTAATAAAATAGAGGAAATATTACAACTGTCAAAATGTTTGGGGAAAAAATCCTCTGCTCAATGGTTCTGCCTACTCACAAGCCTTTTTCGAGAGGCAGTGATTTTTACCGATGTCCCTGATAATGTGGACCAATGAATCATTCACAATTATACCAGGAATGTTTATTAAGAAAGTAAATCAAATTAATAAAATGTATTTGAACTGAGAGAATAAAGAACACATTTCAAACTATTTTTATATTTGATGACCTTGATGACCATATGTCATGAGACAAGAGAAGGAATTATCTACATTTGGAGCTTCAAAAATTATTTCTGGGTCATCCACATTCATTTTAACTATTTATCCATCTAGAAGGCGCAAATGATGCAATAACCATTGAGCTCAGAGCAAAAGGAGAACAGTTTCATCATGCTTTTATCAAGAAAAAGATTTAAATTACAGTCATAATATCCCACAAAGACAAAGTCTGTCTCTGTTACATTCTTCTATTTCCAAATGTCCTAAGACAGTTTGGATCGTTCCAGTCTGACCACTCAACTGAAGCTTCATTACGATGAACAGTGTGCAGTGAAGTGAGAAAGATTCAAAATCTTAAAGCCTCTCACTGGTCAAAATCCTCAGGGCTTCAGTCACAGATGAAGGAATCTGAGGTTATCTCAGTGTTAGTCGTTATATAAGAGCAGGAAACTTCATAACTACCCACATCATGCTGTATTGATGGCCCTGATCTGACCACCATGCCGCCACTTGCACCACACTAGAAAGAAAGATTTGGAAAGCAGCCAGTTTGACCAATACACATGATTCGTGTCTACAGGTTTCTCAGAAATGGCCCCCCATTAAAACTGTGTGGGAGAAAATGTTGTAATGCTAAATTATAACAATAAACCCTAGTGCCGGTCATAGCAAAAATAGCCTGCTCTGACTGTAGGCGATGTGGGGGAGCTGCGTATGTGTTTTCCAACAGATGTGCAACATCTCATGAATTTGTATATCTGAAATCAATTCATTTTTTGGGTCCCAAGGCAAAGCCACAAGGGCTTATTTTCCCTGAACACATCTATTTAACTTAGCACATAACCTGGAGGGAGTAATTCAAATTTGTTGAGGCAACGAGGGTTCATTTCAGCTTTTGGCTCATTACCATCAGGTTGTTGTGCTTCCTCCAAACTTTGTCAAAGTGTGCATTAATGAATAACAAAAGGGAAGCAAGTCAGCGAATTCTTCAACATATTGCAGCTTATAATGGCGTTTGAGGGGCAATACGCATGTACGGTGCCCGAGAGATCTCAACACGCTGCAAATGAAAAAACACATGCAAGTAGAAAAAACACCAGCAAATTAAGAAAACATCTTCATCAGTATAACACGTGCTGCAAATACTCACTACACAATCAAACACAGAAACACGCTGCAAATAGTAGGGGTGGGAGAAAAAAAATCGATTCCCATTACTATCGCAGCTCTTTTTAAAACTATTTAAAAATCGATTGGTTTATCTCAGAATCTATTTATATTTAATTATTTTACTTTTCCTAAGAGGTGGTGGGGAGAAGTTACCGCTTTTATTCCAACAGAGGGCAAAATGTATTTGTTGTTATCTGTACTAAAAGATGCCGTATCCGTTTCAGAGAAAGAGTCTCTTTAAGGGTATGATTAAGTATTTTCCATAGTCTAGTCTTCAATAAGCAAACAAAAATCACAATAAATTGTAATATCGAATCGCAATAGTTATATAATCGCAATACTCAATTATCGCAATATATATATTGAATCGGGAATCAGGATACACAAGTATTGGGATAGTATTAAATCGGCAGGTTAGCGTATCGTCCCAGCCCTAGCAAATAGTCAAAACACAACCAAATACAGAAACGCACTGCAAATACTCACAACACAACCAAACACAGAAACGCCCTACAAATACAACATAACCAAATACAGAAACGCACTGCAAATACTCAGAACACAACCAAATACAGAAACACGCTGCAAAACAGAAACACAATGCAAAAACAACACAACCAAATACAGAAACGTGCTGCAAGACAGAAACGCACTGCAAATACTCACAGCACAACCAAATACAGAAAAACGCTGCAAAACAGAAACACACTGCAAAAACAACACAACCAAATACAGAAACGCGCTACAAATACAGAAAGGTTGTGTTGTGAGTATTTGCATTTCGTTTCTGTGTTTGGTTGTTTTGTGAGTATTTGCAGCGCGTTTCTGTGTGTGCTTGTGTTGTGAGTATTTGCAGCACATACAGTATGTTGTCAAAGTGATTAAGACGTTTTCTTAATTTGCATTTGTTTTCTTAAGTTGCAGCGCGTTGAGCTCTCTCAGCTACCATACGCATGTGAACAAAGAAGAAAATATTTCTACAGTATTAAAAAAACAAAATTATTATTCCTTAATCAGTGTTTGTACAAGTAAAGGAATATTTCATGTTAGAGTCATATGCTAGGTCTGTCCAGCTTTGTAAAATGACTGTTATTTGCTAACATACCACGGTACTGCAGATTGGTAGATGCGGAAATCGCCAGGAAGCCAGATATATGACATTTCATTGATATCTGGATATGGTATTTCATCATATGACAATATTGTGATATTCTTTTTTTTGTGTATATTTATTCAAAATCATATCATTCATCTTTACTGGATATCAGTGCTTTGCATGTTTATTTTATGATATATTGTGCATATAATGTATGATAAAAAATAATAAAAATAAAATAAATGTAAATCAGTTCAATTAAATATTCAGTATTCACAAATAATTCAGTATTTAATAATTCAATAATTCATACACAAACTCAGTAATTCACAAAGTAAATATTTAATTATGCATGCTCATTTTTCTTGTTTTTACATTTACATTACCTATGATTACAAATACCATATTAATATAATAATTAATAAGCTTCTGATACCTCACGGTCATTACTGTATATATGGCAGCGTGACTGGATATATTCTGTGCACCCATGTAAGGGTGTCACAATGGCTTTGAAGATTAATGAGTATCGTGGAGGGCACTCAAGACTCCCTGACGCTCGCATATGCATGAGATGTTGATTGAGCAGTGTCACCACAGCACCTACTGTTGCCACGGCAGCAAATCAAAACCTTTGCAAATGAAAGCCGTTTACCTCTGTGCGGCTCCTCCCTCCTCCACGTGGGCCACGATGATACCGTGAGGAGAGCGCTTGGACCCTCGCCCGCCCGTGATCTGGATACCCAGTCCATCCTGACCCTTCACCATGTGCATCTTCCAGATCCGGCTGCCCTCACGGGGCTGCAAAGAAGAGGGGGATATTTATCCGTATGGTGGAACAATCAGGAACGTTCTTCATTATATAACACTAAATAAACTGCAAGTCCTGCAGCAGCTGTTTTGTGGTTTTAACTTACATTACAGTCTTCAAAATGGTTCCCATTTTATGCAGCATTTCTTTCAAGAATAACTAATCATCTCTGTAGTTTCAGAAAATTAGGAAACATTATTGTTTATACAATTTCAGAGTATTTACAACTTTTTACCTGCAAATAAGAAAAAAGGTTTTGTAACGTTACGTGGAAGAACTGAACTGATGTATTTTCCATGATTTTTTTTTTTTTAATAAATTATTTTTTTACTCAGACTGGCTTACTCCTTTGGAGAGTACATAAATCAAAAGAAGGGAAACTTTAGGAGCACCTGTTTCTGACAGATTCAACAGCCACTTCTATCACTGTCTGAGCTGAATGTCGTCAGTGTCATCACAGGGATTAAAGTTCCGTTACTACGACGGATTTCCGTCAATTCATAAAGACAGTCACTTGCTTCATTCCTGAATGATTCAGCCGTTCGAACGAATCAATTGAATGAATGATTCAGTGATAAAATCAGTGACTTGCCACCACCTGCTGGCGGATTTAGATTAATTTTTAGCGTATAATTTCAGTTATTTGAATCATATTTCTGTATCCAAAATTTTATATTTAAAACATTAATATCATCATGAATTTATGGATTTAATTGCACTCATGCTACCTCTGAGCCTCATTAAACGTCTGAAAATG